>NW_026267416.1:23812-26443 GCF_000697945.3 Frankliniella occidentalis | reverse complement strand
GCGTCTAACCACCAGTTAAGACCGCGTCAGAGCGCTTTCAAATGTTACGACCTGTGCCAACCGCGTCATAGACCCGTTGACACTGCGTCATAAGGGTCTTCCTCCCCAACCTGGCCGTCTGTGTCTCCGACCCCACGAACCTGCGTTAAACCTGCACTCACTTCGTCCCTGACCTGTGAGCGTTGCGTTATCTCTAACCTGACCGATTGCGTCAACGACCTGCCGGCTCTGCGCCAAATGACCAAACCATCCTGCATGTCCCCCGTGGCGCAAAACTTCGATGGCTGGATGACCCCTTCCGTAGACTCTATCCTGGTTCCCTGCACGCTGGAGTGCTGGAGCGACGACTACCCTGACATCGTCGAAGAGAACTGGGAAAACGAGTGCTACACCACCTACGACAACACCCCAATCAGCTCCGAGAACTACAGGGTCCACTTCGACGCCACCGTCAACCCGCCCGTCGACGTCCCCGTCATCGAGGAGAGCTGGGAGGACGAGTTCGTGACCTCCATCTCCCCGGGGAAAACAGAGAGCTTCAAGGTCCAGCTTGACACCACCGTCAACCCGCCCGTCGAAGCCCTCAACGTGCCCTTCATCGAGGAGAGTTGGGAGAACGAGAACGCCATCCCCAGCGCCCCGGCCCCCACACCCAAAAAGGAAAGGTGCCACCTCGCTGCACCTCGCACAAGTCTGCCCCGACTACGACGAGGACGACAGCGACGTGTCAGACATCGTCCTGCCCCTGCTCCTGGACGGTTCCTGGACGCCCTTGGGCCGCACCAGAGGCTCGCTCTGCTTCTCCCGCTCCAGTGACTCCGCGTCCACTACCAGCTCCAGGTCAAGCAGCGTCTCCAGCTGCTCGTCATCCTGCCCTCCCCCTTGTAGCATCGAAATTAGAATCGACAAGGGCACCTGGACCTTCGACCACAGGGGCAACCTCTTCGAAAAAAATAACCCGGTGTGCGCCGTAGTCCTCTCCGCTCTGCCCGAGACCGACCCCAGGCTCATCCCAGGGCTCACCTACTTCGTACCCGCCCCAGACGCCCCTTTCCGCACCTGGAAAACGATCCTCCAGAAACGACTGGAAGGCGCGCTCCTTTCAAGAGCCAAGAAAATTAGCCGCGCTTCTAGCCACACAGAACCTAACAGGCGGTAGGCCGGCCGAACGCAACAATGAACTCGCTGGGCAGAAGCGACGCGGCCCAACAAGCAGACGAGGTCCCCCGCCCCCGCCGCACCCCCGGGCACCCCAGAGGAAGTGGCCGTCGCCGAGGCCCCGGCCGCAGACGCCGCACCCGGCCTGTGGGATGTTCAGTATTCAGGCTAAACTCAGTACGCCGCACAGCACGTTTCCTCGGTATGGATGAGGATAACGACGGCGACGACGATAACCCCGACGACGAACGCGAGAGCGTTTATGACAGCGACACTGCAACATAAGTGGGTGATGAGACGAGCCAAAACACTCAGCACGAGGAGAGGCACGGGCCTAGAGTGGAGCGGCGCCCCGCCAGCATATGCACGGGCCGTACTTCAAAGTGATCCAGCAACAGATAAGAGTCCCACGTATTCGCTGTATCGCACTCAGTTTCTCCTCATTGCGCAGGACAACAACTGGTCCAGACAGGAGAAGGGAACCCATCTTCTCAGGCGCCTCAAGGGAGAGGCGACAGAAGCACTCGAACTCCTGTCATCACAGGGGAAAGAGGTTACATATGAGAACCTTAACGCTACACTGCAAAGATTATTCACTCACACGGAGTCTCGCTGGGAACTGAAGCGCCAGTTCGAGCAAATCAAACAAGGGCCGGAACAATCCCTTCGAGACTACTCCCGTGCGGTGGAGAAAGCAGGGCGATCTTACTTGACGATCCAGGACGAAGTTGAAGTCCAGGAAGCATTAGTCCACGCATTCGTGAAGGGCCTCAGGGACAAAAAGGCCGCCAACTCCCTCGCATTCGCCTGCATTCACACTCTGGAGAACGCGGTGAAACATCTCAACAGAGGGCTGGCCTCAAACAAATCCACCTGGTGGAGCCCGCTAGTGGCCCCGAATCGGACCTCACGGACGACCGCAGCAGAAGCAACGCAAAAACCTGATTAGCAGCCAGCGCGTGTTACTGTCCTGTAAATGATAACAGACGAGTAAGGCGACTTCAAAGGATAAGTTAGACTTGGCAGCAGGAACCTACTTACGCACAGGAACCCAAGCTCTCGTTGAGACCTTATTGGTGGAGAAAGAGATACTCACCATTCCAGAAACCAATTTTTGACTGATGAGTTGGAGGAGTACTCCAGCGAGTTTCTTGCAGAAGACAAGGCCGAAATGCATCCAGAAGCAAGGTGCAGGCCTACTGAAGGCGGATGATCATGAAGGCTGCATGTCTCCTGGAAAAACAAAGCACACCATGAGCAAACACGATTTGATTTTGATTTCGATTTTGGTTTTGATTTTTCAAGGGACTCAGACTCCCCAAAAGGTTTTTCCAGGAGACCTGGCTGGCGTGGGACCCTAACTGGCTGCCCACCGAGAGGTTCTTTACTTGGCTCTCTGTTGTTCCCATTTGGGATCTTCCTGGCTTATGGCTTTGTGGTTACTGCAACTCCGGTTGCTACGTAAGTTACAAT
>NW_026267416.1:21525-23762 GCF_000697945.3 Frankliniella occidentalis | reverse complement strand
CGCCGACCCAGAGGCAGACCGAGAGGCAGCGGCAGAAATCGCCGGCAAGCCCGCGGACGCCGTCGAGTTGGTTGGTCGGTAAGCCGTCTCAATGCACGAGACGAGACGGCTCGCAGACTGAACGTCAGAGAAAGCAGCCGAGAGAGCGGCTCGGACAACGATATGTCAACAGACGCAGGACCGTCGGAATCTGAAACAGAAAGAGAATCAGCCGAGATAGCGGAGCAGAGGACAGGAGGCAAAGAGAAAGAAGAAACGAAGGCGGTGAAAGGAGAGAAGGCGAAAGGAGAAATGAGGACAACGAAAGAGAGAGAAAGAGAAAACGAAAGAGAACCTGGAGCATACGTACGAGGTTTTCCCAGAGATGAGAGACGAGTGGCCCAGAGGCACAGAGAACGCGTCAACCCCTACGGGCGCGACGGAGGGCCCCGGGTCAGCTTCGTCCAACAGCAAGTGAAAGTCCCACCATACGACGGCAAAACTTGCTACTCTCTCTATCAAGTGCAATTCCAAATCATTGCAGAGGACAATGGCTGGACATCCCAGCAAAAGAGGACGCAACTAATACGCAGCCTCTCTGGAGCGGCCACGTCGGCACTGGAAATCCTGCAAAAACAGAACAAGGAAATATCGTATGAAAATCTGGATGCGGCCCTTAAGAGAATGTTCACTCAGAAACAATCGAGATGGGAACTCAAAAGGAATTTTGAACAAATGAAGCAGGAACCGGAAGGGTCCATAAGAGAATTCTCCCTAAGAGTGGAAAGGGCAGGAAGAAGTTTCATGACGGCCGATAGCGAAAACGACGTCCAAGACGCAATGGTCACCGTTTTCATTAAAGGCCTGCAAGACAAAAAGGGGGCCCACGCGCTCACTTTCGCCTCACCAGCTACCCTGGAAATTGCGATTTCAGAATACAACCGCAGGCTGGATCTCCAGTCGGCTATAGACGGCCCTACAAAGAGAGTGAGGAGAGTGGAGACAGAAAACCACCCACCTCAGGAGGAAGAGAAGTACGAAGACGAGCCGAGCGACGAAATTTTCCAAACGGTCGTCGCAGCCCTCGACATCGCCACCGCGCCCAAGACCGACGTCAACACACAGACGGGCGGCAGGGGCAGCAGAGGTGGTAGAGGCGGTCAAAGAGGAGGCCGTGGAGGCCGCGGCGGCCGCGGCGGCGGCCCATCCAGAGGATCCTATAACAATGAGAGAGACGATAAGAATGATAACCCGAGAAGGGGAACATTACACTGCACCTATTGCGATAGGACCAATCACACGGTCGATCGCTGTTGGGAACGCCAAGAGAAGGAGGGACAGAAACGAGAGATGGTCTGTTTCTATTGCAATCGAAGCGGCCACAAAGCCAACGAGTGCAGAACCAAAGCCCGGGATATCGCCAACGGCACATACCGAGGACGGAACTCCGACAACGAAAATAGAAGGGGAGAAGGAAACAGATCCTGGTTTCCTGGTCCAGCTATGCCACCAGACATGTACCAAGCGGCCATGGCCTGGTATAGGACAGGAGGAAACGCAGAAGGATTCCAAAACACTGGAAACAACTCTGGCAGCAACACCAGAATGCTCCCCGCCTCACAAGGCTCTTCTAACTCCAGAGTTAACCAAGGGGCGAGCACCAGCACAGGGGTCGCTGGGAATGCGGTAAAGACTGAAAAGATGCCCTACGTTCCGAACTCGGAAAACTAAGAGAGGTCCCGGAAGAGAGGGCTGACCCCGAGACCTCGGAAAAGCAGGCAGAGAAGGAAGTGACAGAAAAAGAGATAGTCACCCTTTTCTCCACAGAGCCCACAACAAGCAAAATAAAGAGAAAGAAAACTGATGCAGAAACCCCAGAAAGAGGACCGGAGGAAAAGAAAATTAAAACAGAAACAAGGAGAGAGAAGAGAAGAGAGACTCTGGAGGGAAATTTTAAGTGCACACCAGAAGCAAGCTGCAGAGCTTGTAATGTGGAAAGAATGGCCCCTATACTCTCGTGCCAAATACTAGACAAAGAGGACAAATCAGTAGCCGACACAGGCGCTACGATCACAGTATTAAAAAGAACAGGGAGAGAAATACCCAGAGCCAAGCTAAGGATGAAGGGAGCAACGTCACATACCGGAGTACTCTATGGCCCAGTAATGACGAAAATCTCAATAGCTGGAAGAAGGTTCGACTACCCAGTCTATGAGGCAGATGTAGAGGAGAATCTATTAGGATTTGACTTCCTAGAC
>NW_026267416.1:17981-21475 GCF_000697945.3 Frankliniella occidentalis | reverse complement strand
CCGGCCGAGCAGTGGGTAACAGGTGAACCCGACTATACGTGTACAGACGAAAAAAGCGACAGCGACGTCTCCAACTACGTCCTGCCGCTCCTCGGTTCCTACGAGTGGACCCCGACCCACTCAAACGCCGAGTTCTCGTCTGGCTCAGTGTGCTCATCCCTCGATTCAGCCGGAGCACTCAACTGCTCTCCCCGCTGCGAACACTCCTGCCAAAGGGAGATAAGAATCGACTACAAAACCACTTGGGTTTTTGGAAACAAAGGACGCCTGGAAGAAAACCGCACGCCAATCAGAGCGGTTCTCCTCCTCCCCATCCCGGAGACAGACCCACGCTTATTAGGAAGAACCTTCTTCGTTCCGAGACACAACGCACCCTTCAGTGAGTGGCGGTGCATTAGCGACCTGAGGAAGGAAGGACCGGTGCTAACTAGAACGCGCCGCAACAGCCGCAGGAATAAGAGAAACTAAAAGTAACTGACTCAGTCTTTACTAATCAAGCCAAGAAAAGATGGAGGATTTCGGACAACAGTTCGACGAGGTCGACCAGGAGGAGGAACGCCGACCCAGAGGCAGACCGAGAGGCAGCGGCAGAAATCGCCGGCAAGCCCGCGGACGCCGTCGAGTTGGTTGGTCGGTAAGCCGTCTCAATGCACGAGACGAGACGGCTCGCAGACTGAACGTCAGAGAAAGCAGCCGAGAGAGCGGCTCGGACAACGATATGTCAACAGACGCAGGACCGTCGGAATCTGAAACAGAAAGAGAATCAGCCGAGAGCGGAGCAGAGGACAGGAGGCAAAGAGAAAGAAGAAACGAAGGCGGTGAAAGGAGAGAAGGCGAAAGGAGAAATGAGGACAACGAAAGAGAGAGAAGAGAAAACGAAAGAGAACCTGGAGCATACGTACGAGGTTTTCCCAGAGATGAGAGACGAGTGGCCCAGAGGCACAGAGAACGCGTCAACCCCTACGGACGCGACGGAGGGCCCCGGGTCAGCTTCGTCCAACAGCAAGTGAAAGTCCCACCATACGACGGCAAAACTTGCTACTCTCTCTATCAAGTGCAATTCCAAATCATTGCAGAGGACAATGGCTGGACATCCCAGCAAAAGAGGACGCAACTAATACGCAGCCTCACTGGAGCGGCCACGTCGGCACTGGAAATCCTGCAAAAACAGAACAAGGAAATATCGTATGAAAATCTGGATGCGGCCCTTAAGAGAATGTTCACTCAGAAACAATCGAGATGGGAACTCAAAAGGAATTTTGAACAAATGAAGCAGGAACCGGAAGAGTCCATAAGAGAATTCTCCCTAAGAGTGGAAAGAGCAGGAAGAAGTTTCATGACGGCCGATAGCGAAAACGACGTCCAAGACGCAATGGTCACCGTTTTCATTAAAGGCCTGCAAGACAAAAAGGGGGCCCACGCGCTCACTTTCGCCTCGCCAGCTACCCTGGAAATTGCGATTTCAAATACTAGACAAAGAGGACAAATCAGTAGCCGACACAGGCGCTACGATCACAGTATTAAAAAGAACAGGGAGAGAAATACCCAGAGCCAAGCTAAGGATGAAGGGAGCAACGTCACATACCGGAGTACTCTATGGCCCAGTAATGACGAAAATCTCAATAGCTGGAAGAAGGTTCGACTACCCAGTCTATGAGGCAGATGTAGAGGAGAATCTATTAGGATTTGACTTCCTAGACAAATTTGACGCTGAAATCAGAATAAAGAAAAGAGAAATAATTTTTGGAGGAGATTTCAAAGTCCCTTTTGAACTAGGAAAATCAAAAGAGAAAGGAAAATTCAATAGTGGCCAAACATTCTACACAGTGAGAGCTGGAAAAGACGTGATGTTGAGACCATTTGTGGATAAAGAAATCTGTACCTTTTTGGAAACTGATCTCGAAGCTGATGAGCTGGAAAACGACTCTGGCGTGTCTCTTAAGGAGAAGGAAGGACTCCCCCACCCGACAGCTGGTGATGCCCAGGTGCTGTCAACATCAGGGTCATTGCTGGTCCAGGGTCCGGGAAGCCGAAAATCTCCTGTAAGGACAAAGAAATCTTAAGATACAGAAAACCTCAATGGTGACTCTAACTTTGTGAAAACTCCTTACACTTTACGGGGCCCCAAAACTAACTCAAAGATTCATGATTGTCACGGTATCCAGCTGAACCCAGAAATGGAACTCAACATCAAATTAGGACTTTTCCTGAATAGTAAAGGCACTGGCCCCATTGAACATAAACTAACAAAATTACCACCCACTGTAACGACTGAAACAGGAGTGGTCCCTTGTATCAGTGCCCCTTTTAACGTCAAAATCACTAACTGGGGTGATAAATGCCTAAAAATTCCCAAATATGCAATACTGGGAGAAGTCTATCTCCTCCACCCACTAGGAGATGACTTCCAAAATGACGAGGAAGACGAAGGAGATGAGGGAGATGAGGAGGAGACGGTGCAAGTCAACACCATCTCCACCTCCACTGAAACCTCAGCAACCAAATCACAGGAAGTCAAGCACACAGTGAAGCCTTTCGAGGATGCAGAGATTATAACCACACCAAGGAAACCACCCATTCCTAAAGACCAACCTCTACCCAGAGACCTACAGGAAATGGTGGATAAGTGTACAGAACTCACCCCAGCACAAAGAAAAATGGTGGAAGACATTGTGAGAAATAATCATGATGTCTTTGTAGTGGATAATTTCTCTTTCGGAACATGCCCCTGGCTCACTTTCCGAATAGACACAGGAGACCACCCGCCGATCAAGCAGAACGCACGGCCAGTTCCACTCCACTATAGAGAAGAAGTATACAACACCTTCACAAAATATATCAAAATGGGAGCGATAAGACCGAGCCAATCTGCATGGGTGTTAGACATGCGTAGACTTTTAAATTCTCGCGCTCACGAGGAGGAACTAGCGTCGTGGCCAGCGCCGGAGCCACGAGGCCGAGGGCGCATTCAAGAGAATATTCCGCTTATGACAATCCCGCAACTGACTGCCACACCTCCGGTGGGAATTTTGTAGGCAAATAGGCATTGCATACCTACTTTAAAAATAGACAATATTTAGATAAAGATATGATAAAGAGTATGATAAAGGGTAGAGTTATTTTAAGTAAAATTAGTTAGTTTCCATTTCATTTTCCTGTCCCCTATTTTCATTTTCTCTCTTCGTCTTACTCTTTACCTCTGCCGTGCCGCCAAGTGCTTGGGTACATTCAGTCGAAGCCGAAGTTGTTAAACCCGTGGATTTTCAACTAAAATGGTTACAAGTTAAATGTTTTAATAACTTTTACCCCTTGTTTGCTTTCAATTCTATCACAACTTAAGAACATCCTTGATTACAGTAAACTTCTATTAAAATTGTAGGCACTGAGTTCTTTTAATTCTAGACCCTTTCAGCGCTCCCACGGTCCCCCCACTCCAGCGGCGCGTCGCCTAGCAACGCGATCCAAACAAACCGAGGTGCGCAGCCAGCGCGCTG
>NW_026267416.1:15526-17738 GCF_000697945.3 Frankliniella occidentalis | reverse complement strand
GTCACGCGCTACGCAGTCCTGCACCACCTGGAGCGCTGCCCTGCGCCGCCCTGGGACGTCCTACGCCGCGCTGCGCCGCCATAGCGCTGCCCAGCACCAGCCTGAGCGCCTCCCGGAGCGCCGCCATGCGCCGGCCTGAGCATTGCCCGGCGACGCCCGGAGCACCACCCTGGGCGCCACCCTGGGCGCCAACCTGACCGCCACCCTGGGCGCCACCCTGGGCGCCACCCTGGGCGCCACCCTGGGCGCCACCCTGGGCGCCACCCTGGGCGCCACCCTGGGCGCCACCCTGGGCGCCACCCTAAGCGCCACCCTGAGCGCCACCCTGGGCGCCACCCTGCGCCGCCCTGCACCGCCCGGTTTAGAATTAAACAATTAGAATTAAGTGCTAAGTTGGGTAGCATAAGCTTTTGGGGGGTCTTCCTTTTTTCAGTGTCCCATTTTCTTTAAGGTGTGGACACCTTTAGCTATAGGGCCAGGGGGGAACCAGAGTAGGTTTTTAGATTTGTAAACAATAGGAAATAAAAGGGGAAAGCCACATGGCAGAAAAATTTACCCCAGCCGATCAACAAGTACAGTTTTCAAAATTTAGTTCATCAAAATTAGAATCACAAAATTATCTCTGACGCTTATGAAATTAAGAGGACGCTATTTCGCTCTCGTGAGGATTTTCCGTTGTTTTTAGGCGAACAGATCGGGGACGATCTGCTTCAAAAGGGGGGGCATGTTAGACATGCGTAGACTTTTAAATTCTCGCGCTCACGAGGAGGAACTAGCGTCAGAACCAGCGCCTGCTGGAAAGCCCTCGCGCTGCATTCGCGACAGCGCGGGGTGCTACCCGATCCAGCCCGGGACGGCTCGATCGCCCGCACGACACGTCAGACGCGCATAGGCTTCCGGCTTGGACACATCTCCAGCAAATAGTGAGTACTTGGTGGTCGGCCCTAAGAACTGTAATTCTTTGTACTTCCTTTCTTACACCCTTCAACCATCGTAACTACACCCTGCATAGCGCGCCCCGGGTGTACACGCTACACCTACACTGTCCCCGGTGCGATACTATACTGGCTTGTACCAAGAAGCCGGAAAAAGTGCCTGAATAACAGTTTATGGTGTTTTCCCCCACCCTCTTAAGATACTAAAATGACAACAAATGCCACAAAAATAAAATCAAAAACGACCTTTGCGTTTTTAAGAAGCGGCTGCTGCTCGGTTCGGTGGTGGTCGAGCGTGACTGATGTGGATGACCCACTTTCCGACCGCTGGTCGGGGGCAGATCACTGCCTCTACTTTTCCCGGCTCGGCAGTCCAATTCGAGAGACCCCACTCGGCCCCACGCAACGAGTCCCAAAGGTGTACCTTGGCGCGGCCAGGAGGAGCGGGAAAGAGTGGGAGAGATAGAGAGAGAGCGCGAGAGAGACGGGAAAGGAGGGGTAGCGAATAGGAGGTGTGTGTGTGGGAAAGAGAGAGCACAAAACACCAAGACGCACTCAGGGTGTTGATCTTGCACCGACGGCCCCCGGTGCGGTGCGGGTCCCCTCGGGTGCGATGTGATGGTCGGGTCCGGGGCTGCACCAGGAGCGCGCCGCAGACGATAAACATGCGGGTCTACACTGCAGCGCTGCAGACAGGCAGGGGCGTTACACACTTTGGTCAGAAAGCATCAACACTAGAGAAAATAAAGCTAGACTGCCCCTTTCAAAGGTGTCATAGGGTAAGAACCAAAGGAGGCATTTAATCTGTCAAAGTTAATAATTTTTACAAATTAAGGCATTAACCTAACTCAGTTTTACCCCTGCAAAATTGCGACCTTGTCACCGCTGTTTAAGAAAGGCATGAGGTCAGTGAGAGGTGACGCAAGCGTCACGAATTTTATTGGAAACCTTCAGCAGCACACCGGTAAACGGTGACTTAAAAGATGCATAGTGAAATCCAGTTGTTTCAGCATTTGAACGACGCTCTGAAAAAGAGCCATAGGAAAATAAATTTTTGTGAGGAGTGTACAGTGGGATGTGGCGCTGCAAGTCACGCACTCCAGTTTATTACAAGGCACGACGCCCGACAAGGAGCAGCCTCTCAAGCCCGCTGCGCGACGCGACGATCTTCAGCAAATGAAAAACGCATTCATGTAATGGGAAGAGGGGGGCAGAGGGGGTGGGGCAGTAGGCGTAGGCGGGAAAGCGCAAGAGTAAAAGGAGGCGGGAGAGGGGGC
>NW_026267416.1:10799-15476 GCF_000697945.3 Frankliniella occidentalis | reverse complement strand
GGGGGGCGGTGGGGCGCGGCGCGGCGAACACAAGAGCGCCCTCGCTGCGCGCCATCAAAGAATGGGAAGCCTCGTAATGCATTTCAACAAGCGAGATTGCAAAGCGAGGGGCTCTGATGAGAAAAGGGTGGGAGGGGGAGTGGGAGACCGCGGCAGGGGGCAGTGGAAAGGGGTCGAGGGGGGAGAATGTCCCGCGGAGTTTACCGCGCGACCACCTGACGACCGGCGCCGGGGTGTTGACGGTCGGAGGAAGGTGTTTCGAGTCGAGACAAAATTCACCGCGTACGCGGCTGCCGGAAGGAACAAAAGCTGCTCCAGCAATCCACCAGCCCGGAAGTCTGTCCGTCCCGCCCGAGGGGTCAGTCCGCCGACAAACACAAGTGTCGGCGTGGGCCGTCAGATCGTCCATCCCGTCCGCCCGTCAGCTTGGACGGAGTCGCATTCAAATATTCATCCGCTTGAGCGACTTTTAATTGAAATAATCCGCTGCACAGCCGCACGGAGAGGAACACAGAAAAGCTTTCAGCGTCTGATGCACGTCCAGCGCCCCTCTCCCTCCCTGACTCTCCCCTCCCCGACTGGAGGCCTCTGCGGCTCGTGGGCATAGCACCGTCCAGACGATCAGCACGGCGCTAGAGGCCTCAATATATTCAACAAAATGTTTGCATTTTGTTTCATTAGTTTTATCCACATCTAATCCTTTCACTCTGCTGAATCTATTGCAAGGATTCGCGTATCGTGGCGGGGCGCGGGGCGCACCGCCGCTGCAGTCCTCATTTGGAAGCGCGCCAAATCGGACCGGGCCAATGCTGCACAGCAGAATGCGTAGAGAAGCGCGGCGGGGTCGGCGGGTAGGGCAGGGCGGGGGTAAGGAGGCGCCGGGGTGGTGGGCAGAAGGGCGTTCCTCGCGCATCACGCAGAGGCCCTTCTGGCGCTCCCACGGTGTGGCAGAAGGGAGTGAGAGAGAGGGGGAACAAAAGTCTAAGAAATATATTCGGCCACATTTCATCTCCACGTTTGGCAGACGGCCTCACATTCTCTCGTGCGGCTCGGGGCGGGGCATGGCCCCCAGCAGCAGCAGAGGCCCGCGGCGGCGGGGCGGGGCGCCTGCATGTACAGCATTCGTGTGTGATCCATGGCCCACGGTGCAAGACTGAAAGTAAATAATGGCATGTGCACAGAGCTAACGGGTCGGATGGCCCTGCGCGATAACCCAACCCCGCCACGCCCCGCCAGACATCCCTCTGATAATGTGCACACAGCATGCAGCGCAGCGGGGTTTCGGCCCACCTACCCCTTCGTCATTTTACTTTAAGCACAGCAACTCAAGTAATTGTGGTGTCTAAGTATTGGACTTTGATCTCCTCCTTGTGAAGGCATTGAAACTAAAATTTTCATGCTTTAGAAGCACGATCACGCGCGTTTGCAAGCACACCTGCGGTTCAGATTTCTTTTATTACAAAAAAAATCCATAGAAAACGTGGTGAGTTTTTGTAAGGTATTGCCAGTATTCAGCGCTCGCGTCCAGGCCCGGCTCACAAACAGCTTGGGGTGGGCTGCGAAGCCGCACGGCAGCAACGGGTCCCAGGGCGGGGACCACCTAGCCGCTGGCGGTAAGCGGTTTAGTGCCGTCAACGTGGCCATCAACATCTTCATCACGCCACCGCGGGCCGCGCCGCCGCTGCAAGGACAACAGCGGGTGGCAAAACGCTTTCACGCCGCACCGCGCCAGCATCCACTGCCATTTATTATCCAGAGAAGGGTATCGAAAAGAAGTAACGATAAATAAATAATAACAGTTTAGTTGAAAAGAACTGATAGGTGCTATGGTGATGTTTTCCATTTGCATGTTCCCGCCGCATGTGCGCACACTGGTGCACGCACTTAGGCAGCAGGCAGCTGCCGCACCGTCAGCCTGACGCTCCAACAGGTCACGCATAAAACGGAATGGCTCCATTCCGCCTCTAATAAAGGGGGCCGCGGCCGGGGAAAAAATAAGCTTCTAATTACGGCCGTGGATGCTTATGAAAGCGTGGCGCGCGCGCCTCCGCGCCTTCATAAGCTCAACTTTTACTGGGAAAACGGCTGGAGAGGGTGGGCTGAGCGGCGGCGGCGCCCCCGGCGGGGCATGCGGGGTGCCCGCAGGGCGCCGCAGGATACAGCAGGGCGCAGCAGGGCCCCACAGGGGGGCGGCTGGCGATTAAGGAGTGTGGGGCCTGCAGACCACAGGTACCATTCCAGGCGCCTCGCCTGCAACTCGGGGGGAAAGTACCCGGCACGGCGGCGCACCGGTAACGGGTGCTCGCCCAACGCAACGGCATAGTCCGCGCAGCCTCGGCTGGGAGGAGTTATTATCATTACAAAAGCCGGAGGCCGTCGCTGCTTCTCTGTAATAAATCTATTTGGGGGGAGGGGGTTCTTTCTACAAGTTGGACAGGTGAGGGTTGAGGACGCTGTGTGTGTGCGTGTCCTTGTCACGATGGGCCAGAGTGCCGTTGGGGGAGGGGGAGCGCCGGGCACAGAGGGGCTCAATTCCACACACTCACTCCCCTGTTGACGATTGTGGCGGAACGCGAACAGGGGTCAGCAAAGGTGCAGGTGACCCACCACAATGGGTGTAGAGAAAGAGAGAACAGGCAGGGAGAGGAAGGGGGAGGGGAGGCAGTGGCAGTGTAGCTGACGTGTCAGATAGGCGAAGAGCCGCAAGGGAAAAAAACAAACAAAGCCCAGCTCCCAGCGACTACGGACGTTTGCTTTTTTGGACCATTCTGTACTCGATACTCGTTACTACCAGTTTTAGTTTTGTTTATTTGAGGGCAAGTTTTGTTTTAAGTCCAAGGTAGGTGATCTAACCCGGATTATGTTTCTGGCTGGCTGAATGACGTCGCCGAGCGCTTGGCGCGCGCTTCCCGCCAGAGCAGCTATGTTTTCACCTGCATTTTTGCGAAGAATTTTTGAACACATGTTACAAATGAATTCTTCAGGACGCAAAGGATAAAATATCGGCCGCGTTGAAAACAATTTAGTTTGTATGTTACACTGTTGTTTGGTATGGATAACACAGGCGGACGGAGCTCCTCCCGCAACCTCGGCAGCGACCGTCATATTTCGGACGCCAAGCCAGCGCGGGGGTGGCGCTCCGCCACCCGGCCATTGCATTTCTCTGGGGGAATGAACGACTTATCTCTTTACTCCCTCCCGCCCGTTCCAGTAGCTTTTAATCGCCGGAAAGGGGGGAGGGAGGGGGCTCGCCGTGTCACCTAAAGACCGGATATTGTTATCACGTGTTATCACCCGTACGGAGCCGAGCGGCCCGTGCTGGCCCGCTGGTGCGACTGGATGAGGGCGGCTGAGGAGGCTATGCCCCCCCGACCCAAGAGGTCCGCCTCCAGCGCACGCCCCCCGCTGTGACTGTGAGGCGGACGGCTCAGCGGCGCTGTCCCCCGAGGCGGCTCCGGAGAGGACCGGAGGGGCTCAGCGTGTCTGCCGGAGGGGCGGCCGAGCCGGCGAGGGAGCCAGCAAAGACCATCAACACGGACGCAGCCGACTCCATCGCACCGCACCGCGCCGGGAGGGCTCCACCACCGGCACGACCTCCACCACGTCGTGCGCCAACCCGCGCACCTGCCCGTCACCCGCGCGCCCTCGAGCGAGCGCACGATCCAGGACGTGAGAGGGGGAGGCGGCGCCTGTCCAGGTGCACGTCGGGGAGCGCGCAGGACGTGCCGGCCCAGCCGCAACCCGCCCCGCCCCGCCCTCGACCCCAACATTATTCACCGTGCACACAAGAACCTGGCTGACGGGCCAATCCCAGCGGCGTCGAACCGCACGGGTGCGAGCGAGAAGGAAGAGCGTGCTCACCTCAAGGTCGGGGCGAGTGTGTGTGAGACAAAGAGATGCACACCGCACTCGCTGCTGCTAGTCTCTTTCTACGTCTCTCCCTCTCTTTCTCTCAGCCAGCCGATCCAGCGGCACCACCACCAATCACAGCAGACGTCCCGGCGGGGAATAACATTGGGAAAGGCAAAAGCCTAACGCCATATCGATGTTGATAGAGACGGACTGCGGGGATGTGCCTCGGCCTTTATGCAGGGACGCTTAGGGACGATATGGACCATTCGAACGTGAAACGGTCGGGAAGAGCCCAGCGCGAGAGAGTCGTTCGACCCTGCTCACTCCTCCCCGTGGCAGTTATATACACGAACGAAAAAAGGGGGACGCCGTCGTTGGCAGTTCCGACAAAATGTGTCGTTAAGTTTTGTCACAATTTCCTTTCCCAGTTAGACTTTTACACACTGCTTGCTTTCGCAGATATCAGCCCTTCTCGTGACTCCCTTTCCTTATCCCTGCCCCTGTCCCGCGCTGGCGGAACGGAGAGAGGAGAAAAATAAATCGGTGAAAATACGGCGCAGGTCAATCGAGCGTTGCGTCAAAGCGAGGCATGGAGAGGAGGGGGGTGCGAGGGGCCGGCCGGGCGGCAGACCGACAGCCAAAGGGGGATATAGCAAAAGGGGAAAGTGAGAGGAAAGGATTTTTGAGGCCGGATCAGGAGCAGCAAAATATGAGCTTTTTAAACTTTTGCCAGCAGCTCGCCTTTCTCCCGCTGCCCGCACGAGGCAGCAGCAGCGGCGGGCGGAGCGCCCAGCTGGCTGAGGCCATACCAACGGTCCGGGGGGG
>NW_026267416.1:4661-6931 GCF_000697945.3 Frankliniella occidentalis | reverse complement strand
TGGGTGACGGAGGGTGGGGTGGCAGCGGCGCTTCACAAGCTGACAGCGTCGGCCGGTACATAATCCACGCGCCGGAATGCATTTGGGAGCCAGAGCCCCTCCCCGCGCGACATCGCACTACCCCCCTCCTACTGACAAACCCCACAACTCCCACCCGAAACCCTCGAGCCTCAGCCCCCCGGAGGACAGCGCGGCCCCAGCCCAGCAGCGGCTAGACACATCCTCCCGTAGGAGAGAGAACCCGCACCCTAGCGACTATACACAAGCTGCTGACTCCTCAATCTCGTTTGCAAAAATAAACGGAGAAACAATGAGAACCGGCAGGGAAGACTTTTGACGCCTACTTGTCCATTCCTCGTGTAAGTTGGTAAACAGCGAGTGTGCGTGTGTGTGTATTGAGGAAGGGAGGGGCGGTGCATGCGCAGACCACAAGACTAACACGTCTCCGACATGATAGGGTAGCGCAGCGATGCGTGCAGCCAGAATTTCGTTGCCACTCTCCCACCATCTGCAGCAGCGTCTTGCCGATTTTCCAAGCTAGCGCTTTTGCTGCTGATCGAATGAGGCAGAGCCCCGGGAGCGCAGAAGAGAGATGCAGAGAGAGGGGGAGAGAGGGGGGTCGAATGCGAATGACGACAGAAGGGGCGGGAAGCATGAGAGAGAGCTAGTTTTAAGCGGGAGCAGGGGGGAGGGAAAAGGTGGAGCGGGCAGAGCGGAAGAAAAAAGCGGTAGATCCTGAAACGACTTTTTGATGGCAGCGGTAAACGTACTGTAGGGACAGCGCGGCCGGTGGGTCGCCACGCGGTGCCACGCCGAGGAAACGCCGTGCTTTGTATGCAGCGGTCGGCATGCAAATCCTGCATGCGACAATGCCGGTTGGTGTTGCCATTATAAATAACACGACAATTACGCCTTCGTTACTCTAATGCACTTGCAGAGGAAGAGGAGCACGGGACGACCGGTGTTGGTGGACCATCGCGACAGCAGAGAATCGTCCCACCGCACCACGCCCTGCTCCACCCATACGATTTAAAACTTTCGAAGATAAGGCCTTCAACTTTCCACTTAATAGCCAGTTGGGAGAACTAATTTGAAGATATGATAGTAAAAAAAGAGGGCGATAGAAAGAGAGCGATAGAGAGAGAGCGCTCCGAGCCGTTATGATGAAGTGGTTGGTGCATGGAGTACCGCAGCCAAACTTTTTCGCCCCCCCTCGGCTTAAGCCTTCCCTAATATTATGCGGTGTGAATGAAGCTACGACTCCTTCAAGGCCCCTGTTTGCGGAGTTCCTATAGGCTACTTTAATTTCCACGATCCACAAAAGCGCCGATTGGAGAGTAAAAAAATGTAAAAAAAAAAGAGAGACTTAACCCCCTCCTCCTTCTCTCCTTTCTCCAGGAGAGGAGGCTTGCCTGCGAGAAACGGGGGAAAAGGGTGGGGGCTCACTCAGGTGCGATGCAGCCCAGCCCATCGCCGCGATTACTCACAAAGTTTCATCACGGGATTAGCGACAAGGGCGTAACTACTGTCGAACGAAACTGGCGAAAGAGGAGAGGAAGCCGCGGACAGAACGAGGAAGAGTATGAGAGAGAAAGGGATATTGCGGATGGTCCAGCCTTGGGAGGGTCGAGAGGGAGAGCGATGGGGAAGATGGGGAAGGGAGGGGGTTAGACTAATGATGACAGCACAGGATGGATGTGATTATGGTGCTCAGCTATTAACACTGAGGGCCGTGCCTCTCCCAGCTCGCATGCGCCTGCCCGAGGTGCCCGCCCGCCCTAGGGCCGTTAAGAGGTGGCGGAGGTGCGCGAGGAGCGCCAGGGAATGTTAAAGGCGTTCTCCCTCCCGCCCTTCCGCACCCTTCTCCAGTTGCTTCGCTGTGCTCTCCTGCCGGGCTGAGGTTGACATATCTTGAAGAGCACGGCGGGTGTGCGCTGGGCGGCGGCAAGGGCACACGCTGGGGGGTTGGAGGGGGCAAGGGGTGCGGGCGAGAGGAGGGTGTAATGCGAGGAGATACACCCCCATTACCCCCAACCTCACCCTTTCACCCCCTGCGACGGACCTCCATTATCCTCCGCCGCATAGCTCTCGACGGCCGTGATGACGACGTCGCTGACGGTCACAAACCTCACCACAAATTGTGTCATATTTTGCTCCTCTCCTTTACATGGTTTTTATTTTTACTTTTGTCTTGTGGAAGTATCTCTGCTGATGCTACTCTGCACTGAGCCACATTGCCATTTCATTGTCATATTTCCGGGGAGGGGGGG
>NW_026267416.1:0-1164 GCF_000697945.3 Frankliniella occidentalis | reverse complement strand
CCACGCCCCGCCCCGCCACGCCCCGCCACGCCCAGGAATGCCTCAGATACGCCACCATTATAGCGACATGGCCAAGCGCCTGGGTATGGTGCGGGAGGAGGGGGGGGGGGCTGAAATCTAGTGGTAGTGTTTGGCCAGCACCATGGCTGCGCGGCGGAGCAGCGTTCCCTAGCGCCAGCGCCACCGGTGGAGCGCGGGCGTGTTCGCCTTGCCACCCCCTCCTCCTGTTTCCTCCCTCCCCAAGTAGTTGGGACCGTTAAACGCATCATGGCGTCGAAAGGAATTCGAAGAGACGGGCGAGGTCGCGCGCAACACCCTGGCCCGGTCCCGGAGCGAGGAGCCCCCGCTCGCGATAATTTGGCCCTCATATAAAACGTTCACGTCGTAACTACCGGGAGCCGAGGGGGGAGAGGAGGCTGAGCAGGGGCTCCGCGCGCGGTGCGTGTAGCGAGAGGGCGGCGCAGGCGCGGGCGCAGGAGTAGGAGCGATGATGACATTGTTTTGTGCGAGTGGTCAAGGTCGCGGGCTGCTCGTGCGCATCCAAACTTTGCGCGCGCGACGAGCGTGAGCTGAGTGCGAGCGCGTTAGGCTTTGCAGGCTTTGCCGGCTTTGGCCAAACAGCGACCGTCCAGGACATGGGATGGGTAGCGGAGGAAGCGGGGAAAGAGAGAGAGAGCGAGGGACAGAGTGACGGAGGGAAAGGGCGAGGGACGGGGAGAGAGGCATGCTCTTCCGTTGTGCACGACAAGAACCCCAAACTGCCTGCACACTCACATACTCTGGTCAAGGCGGGAAACGCCTTTTACAGGATGGATCATTCGCTGCAGCCATCCTTCGGGCTCTCCCGCGCACCCCAAAAGTCCCCTCATCCGCCAACGCCGTCACCCAGACCCGTGTCCTGGCTCAGGGGCGCCACCGGCATCCCTTGCCTCTGCTGCTGAGCCCCGGCGGGACGTAAACCCAGCGTCGCAAGCAGCAAATAGAGATCCACTCCGACGGGCCGGGCCACGCCCCGCCCCGCCACTCTCGGTGCACTGCACTTATTCAAACCCGTTCAGATGTCAAGAGGAAGACGGGTGGCCGAAAGAGGGGCAGGAAGAGGAAGGGTGAGCGAGAGAGAGAGAGAGAGAGAGAGAGAGAGAGAGAGAGAGAGAGAGAGAGAGA
>NW_026267415.1:398743-403998 GCF_000697945.3 Frankliniella occidentalis | reverse complement strand
GCAACCTAGAGGAGTGCGCAACTATAGGTTCGATCGTGTACACTAACCACCAAAACAACTGGTAAGACCAAGGGAGCCCTGCGGGAATAAGACTCATGAGGAAGCCCGGGAATGAAATGAAGCTTCGTGTGTACACAGGCAGACCAAAGTTGGGGGCCCATCTGCCAACCTTCACCTGCAGGACGGGACCACCGTAACGCGGTGCATGGCGGCGCGGCCAACGCGGTTAGCGCCGGACCCACGTGACCGCGGCCCATCGGCGCGACCTTGCCCGCCGGTCCGGCCGGCAGCGGCAGTGGTGGTGGTGGTGCGGCAAGCAGCCCTCCTCGGGGGCGCCGCGGAGCTGGAGGAGCCGCCGTCGAGGAGCGCGCCCTCTCTGTGCGCCCGTCTCGTGCCGCTGCTCCCCTCGAGGGCGGCGGTGAGAGGGCTCTGGAGTGCAGCAGGAGCGCCGCCACCACTCCCCGCCACGCCACGCCGGGTGGGTTGTCGCCGCGAATAAAAGCGCCATCATTAGGGGCATTACGGCCTTCATCGCCGCCGTCGGCTCAACGGGACCCTCTCCTCTCCTGGAGGGCACGGGCGGCGGCGCGCACCTCCTCCAGGTCCGCGATATCACTCGCTGCGCGCCGCCGCTTGCTCGGCCCGCCCACGGGGAGAAACGCACACAAACACGACACACGCATCGGTCACAGCTGACCGCGCCACTCTTTGCTTTACACTTTCAACAGCTTTCATCGCGTGGCTTATGGTCCATCACACGAGTCGTGTTCAACGAGACGTACGGAAGCGGAGTTCGCTGCTGTATACTGCTTTGCTCTTCGCGCAATAAAAAATGATAAAAGGGAAGGGGTCCTCCTCCTGACGTAACCTTCTATGTGTCACGCGTCAAAAAAATTATAGAAAAACGTATTTAAAAGGGCTATATGTTTTCTCCACGACTAGTCAAAAGCACGTACTACACGTACGATACAGCAACATACAGCAGCGACACCAAAACGAAACCCCTCGCACCACGACCCAGGGGGAGACCAGGGGGTATATAGGGGTGCGTACGTCTGTGTGTGTGTGTGTGTGTGTGTGTGTATTGACGCCTTTTATAAATAGCCTGTGTGCGCGTCGGGGAGGAAGGGGAGCAGGCAGGAGGGCGGCGACGACGAGGGTGAGTCTGCGGTGCGGGACACACCGTTTGCCGCTCTGCTGGGCTGGTCGGCTCGTCGGCTCTCACAAATCGATCTCCGAAGCGTTGGCGTGCCGGTGCCGGTCCTCAAAGCAGAGACCGAGACCCCTCGAAGAGCGAGCGAATAAGACAAGCACGACGCCCGCACAAAGTCGACGGGAAGCCCCGAGCCATCAAGGATGAGGTAGTCTCTCTCTCTCTCTCTCTCTCTCTCTCACTCTCTCTCCCTGCCCTTGCGATCAAAACTGCCATACTGGAATAACGAGCATGGCGCATGGGGCGGGAGGAATCATGCCAAGGAAAAAGACAGAGAGGAAGAGAGCCATGAGGGAGATGGATGACAAGGAGGAATTTAGCATATACAGCTCCCATTCATTCATGGCATTCGAAAGCAAGCAGAGTGGAGCAGGCGGTATGTATGAAGCCCTAGGCCAGCAGGGGCCGCGGCGTGCGCCCGCCCCGCACTTTGGCCTCACAAAGACCCTCCTCCTCCTCCTCTCTCCAGTCCGAGGTCCGGTTCGGTCCGCGCGGCCGGCACGCGCCCGCCTCCCTGTGGGAACTTCTGTCGCGGTACAAAACGCGTACAACACGGACTACTACGCCACTGTGAGAAATCCTAGTAAGAGTTACAGGGAAAATTTCAGTTGTGTGAGATGTAAAATTACAAGCACATGGATTTCATAGCCACGCAAGAATGGGCTGAAAGGGAACCTTTTCAGGCGTAAATCTCCGATTTCGTTGGAACTCGGAAAATTTAAAAGTTATTATAAATAGAAGTCGGATGGCACTTAACATTTCTTCTAAACTTCACATTTACTAAGGGTTTACTTAAGTCTCGTCCCAAATATCCCTCTACTGGCTTAGCTTAGCGGTTCAAAAAAGAGAAAAACGGACAAAATTTTGGGCCAAAGGAAACTACTTTGACGAGTTACCCCTAAGAACACTGTTTGACATTGTTCAAAAAACATTTTGTAAATGTAAATTGTAAACACAAAATGTTAAATTTACAAAAACAGTTTTCACAGTGGTACACTGACGGTGCAGGCCGCTCAGTGCCGCCGCCGGTATGGCGGACTGTACTGCTCGGCCCGCGCCGCGCTAACTCAGACAAACTGCAGTGCCAATGAGCGTCTGAAAGGCGAAAGGCGCAGGGCGTCGACTCCCCATCACAGCGATTAGCGAAGGCCCCGTTTCGCCAATGCGGCCCGCAATATCGCTCATTTGCACACAACACTTTGTATTCGTTTTATTATTTCGCTTTTATATCGCCCTCTGTGTGTGTGTGTGTGTGCGGGCAATGCTGCACGCTCCCGCCGCCGCTGCTGCTGGGGCGGGACTGTACTTACTTTATTAGGTTAGGTTGCTCCGCGCGGGTTTTACACACACACACACAATGCAAGGGGAGAGGGGGGGGGCAACCCCCACGGGAGCACCGCTAATACCCGCAGCAGCGCATCCCCAGTGGCGCGCGCGGAGCGAGGAGGAAGAGGAAAAAAGGAGGGGGGGGGGGGTACCGAGCATATTTGCTTTGGGAGTTAAATGCCGACCGGAGTCCCTCATCTCTTCCAGTCCCTTTCATCTGTCCACACGGCCACGCGAGCAAAGAGAACGCGCGAGGGAAGATAGTATTAGTGTCGGTGGAAACTCACCCCCCTCCCCCCTGTCGATTTCTTCCTCTTCTGATTTCCGAGCCTTGAGTAGTGACTCGTGACCGAGCTCGTGACTCATATGATACACCGTCACTGCTCGCCCCGTGATATCGGGTCGGGCGGGTCTGACGGACAGGGTGCGGGCCGGGAAGGGCCGCGATGACGCCCAATAAAGTCGATAACAGCAAGAGGGATAACAGCGGAGGGGTTGAAGGAGATAATAAGGGGAGCTGTCGGAGAAGGGAGGAGAGGGGGGGGGGTCTGCTGTGATATGAGATAAGACGGGACGTGCCTGCGAATGGCATATCGCAGTTACAACAAGGACTTCCTCCAGGAGAGGACACCCTCTCCGGCAGGCGACGTCCCTCTGGCCCTTTTCAAACTCAGCAGGCGACCAATTCAAAAGTAGCCCCCCACCCCCGTCTCCACACTCGGCTGTCTCGTCCCCGCGGGGAAAGACCATGGCTGACGGCGGCATTGGCTGGCCCGACGTGCGAACACGCGCAAAGTGTATGCACTACAAGGAAAGGGCGTGCGTCTGCATCGCGTCCGCTCGCATCGGGGGCGAGGGAAAAGAAGATGAGAAAACAAGCCGAGTACATTATTGTTTCACTCCTTATCGCTGGCCCGCTCTACTCCCGACGCACTTACGAGCTCGCTCATGTGCCCCACTGTCCCACTCCATACGCATAAATCATGATAATAATATTTAAAAAAAATATTGTTGCACAGTCGGGAATTAAAAACTCAGTGATAAAGGTCAGAAGACAGAGGACATGAACGGGTGAGGTGCAGGATCTCTGCACTTGATTAAGTAGTGCTACTATTCCATGCAGGCCTCCGCTCTGCTCTAAAAAGGTGTGTACTCTAAATATGGATCGATAGGCAAGGTCTTGATGAGTGTCACCCTTGGACTTTCTTCAATAGCGTAGGTCGCGATTCATTATTAAAATTAAGCTTTTTGACACTTCGCTCGTAGAGTGTTGTGTTGACGTTCTGGTTCTAGGGCAGGGCATCTCTATTTTATTTTTTGATGCGCCAAATTAGTGTTGAGAGACATGGCGGAATGACGTGCGTGGGATCAACAACCCGCTCCGCCCCCGCCTGGCCCGGCCACGCCATGGGCGCCGAGAATCCCGGTATGTCCCCCCCCCCCACTCCCCGCTTACGGTCGCAAGTAGAGCATTTCACGCAAGAAGTACAGCGTCGTGCGATGGGCTGAAGGCATTTGGAGTTTCGCTGCCAAGGCGTCAGCGAAGAGCACAAAATAATATGAAACCGCACCTATGCTAAAAATTTATGTCTTTTTATGAAGGACATCTTTGCCGTGAAGGATTTGTTCATTTATGACTAATGAATGTTACAGAACAACGAACGTGTCACCGTCTGACGGTTGTATTGTAGTTTGGGTTAAAAGCAATGCTGTTTCAAAGTAAAATGATTTTGTTGCGAAGCAAAACCAGACTGCGATTACATATACAGTCGCATCAGAACGATAATGTTTACACAAATCTCAACAAAGAGACGCATATCAAATCTAGGCAAACGCTCATTTGAATGAATGAATGAATGAATGAATGAATGAATGAATGAATGAATGAATGAATGAAGCGTCTGTTGCACAACCCTCCGACCCTTCTCTCCCTTCCGCGACACGGCCACAGGTGACATTGTTTCTTTATTGTCCTCCGCGACCGGAGCGCGCGCGCGTGCCAGGCTAGGCCAGTGTGGGGAACTCGACCCCCCGCAGGAGAGAAAGAGAAGTCAACCCTTGCGCTCGGGCCGAGGCTCGGGCTCGCCTTACTCAAGAAGGTAGCGGCCAGGAGGCCAGGCCTGAGCGCGCGTGTCCCGTGCGTGCGTGCGTGGAGGGCACCACACGCACGCACCCATCCCAACGGGACGCACACAAGCACGCAACCCAGCGCCTTAATTACGGAGGATATGACGAAAATAAAATCTGTCATCTGTGCACCGCGGGCGGGCGGGGCGGGACTTGAACCCCTGACTTGGCATTACCTACCTCCTCAACAGTTTTCTTCTCATTACTATAATTCTCCTAGAAGCGCGCCCTTGGACTCATTTACTTATTCCTTTCCTACCTTTTATATTTCTTTTCTTCCAGCTTTCGCACGCACAAACAAAAAACAAACAGAAGGGCGTCAAAACACGACGGTAAGCCCTCGATCTTGACGCGAACGTCGCAGACGCGTATAAAATGCGCCATTCATTCAGGGCACGTCTCGCCGTATTTATGACCCCAGCTGCACAAGTGCAAACGGAGTGCACAATCCGAGGGCAATTCGCGCGACGACCATACGTTTTACAGCTACCGGTTCTTTGCTGCGTGCGTCCATTTTGTCATAATCTGTTGATATCGTTTCCGCTCCGGCTTTCAACAAAAACACATCACTCATCGGTTGTTTTTTTTT
>NW_026267415.1:398259-398693 GCF_000697945.3 Frankliniella occidentalis | reverse complement strand
GGCCCTGCCGGTCGCTGGTCCGTCCGTCTGTGTCTGTGCCGGTCCCCCTCAACCCCCGGCCACATGTGCAGGAGGGCCCCCTGGTGCAGACATGCTGGGGGGAGGGGGGGGGGGGGGGGGGGGGGGGGGCGTAAGTGAGCGCTGGGCCCGCCGCAGCACACACACCTCACTCATTATGCACTTGGGCCCGTGAGAGCGGACCAGCGGACCCCCAGCAGGCCGGGCCACATGCCCCTAATGGCTGCCCAAGTCTGGACCGAACAGCCATAACCCGCCGCGCCGCCCTGGCCGTGATGGCCGTGGAGGCCTGGGGGCGCAACCATTCGGCCCAAAACACTTCCAAGGCGGTACAGTTGTGCGTTTTTGTCGCACCCGCTGGAGGCCGTGTGTGTTGTTCTTGTTCCGTGTGCCTCGGGGAGGGGCGGGGAGAGGTT
>NW_026267415.1:396909-397869 GCF_000697945.3 Frankliniella occidentalis | reverse complement strand
GGTTGGGGGAGGGGGGAGGGGGTCTACCGCGACCACACCCTCCGGCACCTCCGACCGATGGACGGTAACGACCACGGCGACGGTGCGGGCGGGGTGTGGCGGCACAGCGCGCGAGCGAGAGAGAGCGAGAGAGGCGGAGAGTGGCTAGCAAGAGAGAGTGAGAGAGAGAGGGGGAAGGGTTGGGCGGGCCGGGCAGCCATCTCTCTCACTCTCGCTAACAATCCGATGGCCGCGACGTCGACGGACTGCGGCAGCACCTTTTAATTAAGACGGGGACATGCAGGACGGGCGTAACCCAGCGGCACCGACAACGCGCTGCAAGGGCGACGGCGGCGTCCCTTGTGCAGGAGATGTGGTGGTTTGGCTCAGAGGGCGTGGCGGGGCGTGGCGGGGCGGGGCGGGGCGGGCCAGCTGCTCGCACTGGGTGCCACTTGAGACGCGTTACCGCTCCCCAATACCATATCCCCCGCGTCGCGCGACAGAGGAGGGGAGGAAGGGAGGGAGTACTGGGAGGGGAGGCCCAGACAGGGAGGGAGGGTGGATGCCCTACCAGCCCCGCCTGCTATGGTTCCTGCCCTACCCCATACCCCCACGCGCGCACCCCCGCCCCGCGTCCAGAGAGTTCGGAAAATAATAATAAGGAACATGGCAAAGAAACGAGTCGAAAAAATAATGGGAACGACTTCATTTCCTCCCCCTGCGCCGGCAGGTCCAGGGCGGGACGCAGCCCCGGCCCCACGGGTGCCAACTGGCGCGAGCAGCACTGACACTGACAGCCACGCATCAAACGAACTGAATTTTCCCCTCGGCTCCAGTCGGAATGTTGGCGGACATGCCGGCGGCCGCGACCGACCAGCAGCAGACGTGTACACTGTAAGAAATTTTCAGGGCAAAATTGCGCAGGTGGATGAGTAAACGCCCCTTTCCCTGGCCGCAATGAGTAAATTTCCCGGTCCAATT
>NW_026267415.1:391241-391784 GCF_000697945.3 Frankliniella occidentalis | reverse complement strand
CCACGCCCCGCGCTCATATCGAGTCGTGCGTGCTCCTCGCGAGGGGGCTTTCACCCGACTGACGTGCTGGAGGAATGAATGTACTCGGCATGAATAATTTGGGGAGGAAGCGGCGGAGATTGGGCGCCGCAGAGCAAACAAGCTCCGCAGCGGAGCCAGGCGGGGCCAAGCGGAGCCAAGCGGAGCGCGACGGTCACCCGACCCCGGGGCCGCGGCGCCCCTTGCAGAGGGAGGGTGGGCCACCCGCCGCGCTCGGGAGCGCCACGCACCAGGGTGTTGCCTATCCCGCCGGGCTGACGGCCCCTCACGACGGTGGGGTAGGCAGCCCCGCTGCACTCGGGAGCGTCGAACCCACGGCGTTGCCTACGCCGCAGGCGCCTCCCTTCCGACCGACCCGCGCCCAGGGGACGCGGTGAAGATGTCACCAGCAGGTTGCGGCAGGGACGCACGCAGGAGTTTGGTCGGTACGGCTGCTCGACCATCAGAATCGACACGACTCTGGACTCTAGGCGCGGTATAAGGTCCGGCTGAGGAGGGGGGGGG
>NW_026267415.1:388293-390054 GCF_000697945.3 Frankliniella occidentalis | reverse complement strand
GCCACGGGGTGAAATTTACCCACTACTTGACAGATAAAATTACGCCCGTTTTTTTACAGTGTACTCTCGCCGCGGTCCCGATTCCTCCACCTGGACGCGAAAGGGGGCGGGAAGGGAGGGAGGACCCGGTGTCCCGTCATTAGCGGGCAGCTGATCGGCGCGGCCGGGGCTGGCTGGCCGTGCCGTGTCGGGCCCGCCCGGCCCAACACCGGCAGCTGCAGGTGCGTCACTGCATATCAAGCGCCAATGCCGATAAGAGTGCCGTCATCGGAAAATGGCATTATTTCAAAACGCGGCCGAGCTGGCGGGTCGGGCTGATCCTGTAGGGGCCGGGTTCCACTCCGGCTGCCCCATGGGCTGCCCCCCGCGGCTGGCGAGCAGCGCTCCCCGCGGCGCTCCCGCTACGCCCCGCCACCGGCCTACATTACGAGCGCGCTTCACTTAGGCCCCTCGAGATGAGCTCGCCACGATCACGGCGCAAGATATCGCCAAAGGGGGGAATCAAATCGCAATAAGTTGCGGCTGCGGCGGCGCGGAAACCACCTGCGAACAGCTGCAGCCAGCTGCGGCAGCTGGCCGGCTGCTTCAGCCACGCGCCCGGCGCCCGGCGCCGCCCCGAGGGGCCTCAGCAGCCGTCCTGCTCCGGGAGCCCAGCGTTGAGGCAGTACACACACACACCCAGGAGCAAACCCTCACAGGGGCCCAGTGCGTTGCTTTGCCCAAAATAACGGCACGGCAGTCGCAGAGGGAGCCAGGGGGACATCTACCCCCCTGCGCCCGTTACTTTTCAGAGGCTTTGCTCTAATCTCTTCTTATCAGCGCAGTAGCCCTTCAAGGCCAATCAGCCAGCTAGGCCCCTACTGTGCCGCCAGCGCCACCACCCTTCGCCCTGAGTCACTGACGCAGATTGGCCAACTCTTGCATGTGTGCGCTTTCACCATACATGCCCGCCACCGTTAAAATTGTTGCTTTCATCGCCACCGTTTATCTTGTAAAATAAAATAAAACAACATCTACTATTTAGTTGTGTTAGCAAGTTTCCGACGGCGCAGTCACACACACACACACACACACACATGCACACGTCGTGTTGGCCGCGTGTTTAAGAACCCCGAACGAGCTCAAATAAGATAGTTTAATTAGGGGCGATGAGCAGCAGCACCAGGTTCACAAGGCGTAACTCCAAAACATATAAGATACGTCTCATGAGCGCGCGTGCACGCCGAGACATACGAGGGGAAGAAAGCGTAAACCAACACGGCCGCGTAATCCTTCAATTAATTCGAGCCGGCCGCCCCCGCCTCGATGGTTATCGCCGCCCCCCGAAAAAACAACCCAAAAAATAACCTCACACGAAATAACCCAATCTGATTATCCGCCGCAGTCGCATGACGGCAGCCGAAAGGACCCTCACACCCGCAGAAACTGCGCCCCGACATGCACCGCATCCCCGGCCCGCCCCAGCCCCTCGCGCTGTCGCGCCGGGTGGCTGACCGGAGGCGGCGAGCAGCGAGGGAAGTTCCCGCAAAACAAGCCTTCTCCGAGTCCAATTCGCGCCGCGCCGACAGCTGCTCCGCCCCGCCCGCCGCCCCTGCCCGCTCCACTCGCCAATTCTCTTTTGCTGTTTCGGGAAACTGCGACAAGACGGGCGGACGGCGGCGGCGTCGGCCCTGCCGGTCGCTGGTCCGTCCGTCTGTGTCTGTGCCGGTCCCCCTCAACCCCCGGCCACATGTGCAGGAGGGCCCCCTGGTGCAGACATGC
>NW_026267415.1:387231-388203 GCF_000697945.3 Frankliniella occidentalis | reverse complement strand
GGGAGGGGAGGGTTGGGGCCCTGACATGCCTGTACTAGCCTGTACGTGAGCCGGGCCGGCCGGGCGAGATTCGTTCGATTGCTCCCTTCCCCTCCTCTCCTCGTTTCCTCCGGTTTCCTCCCTTTCACACCATGTTTGCCCGTCAGGGACACGATAAGGGCCGCGACCCGACCGGGTACTGAGTGACGTGTGTGTGTGTGTGTGTGTGTGTGTGTGTGTGTGTGTGCGCGCGCGCGTGTGTTAGGGGCAGAGGGATGATGGGGGAAGGGGAGGAAATGTCCCATCACCTCACCTCTCTAGCGGCCCTTTGTTGTACGGCTTACGTTGTGTGGGCACAAGCCCCACGAGCCTCACACTCCATACAACACACCATTCCATGCCTACCTGCTCCATACCAGGAGGAAGGGAAGAGACCTACGAATCAAAGTTACGTGGGGCGTAAGGTTTCAGAGGTGGGGTATCTTTTTCACAGCTGTATTATTTGCCTTCGGCAGCAGCATTAAAAGGGGACTCGCGGCATACTCATAGGTCGTAGGTAACATTTTTCCGGGTCAGGTGGGTACCGAAGCCTCTAAGAGACCTAAGAGAGCTTCAGTTTTAACTTTAGCTCTATACTTGAAGCCACTAAAAGAAATGGCCTATATGCTACTTGTGCCAGAAATAAGAACACATCCGGGCCATTTGCATTTATGTGTTTGTGCATTGTACTGTACATACTATGTGTATCATTTCGGTTTGATTGTTGCGGGGGTACAATACAATCAACACGGAGTTCCTTTCCCACGTAATCACGACCTACCGCAGGCGTGTGGGGCCCCTAGGTGGGCCACTTGTAGGTGGGCCCATAGAAAGCGGCCTGCTTGCCCTCTCCTCCCCAGCTGGCCCGGCCGGCCCCGCGCAATCCCAATAGCCATTGCTTCGCGGTGCGGGCGCGCTGGGTGGGTCGGCGCGAGGCTAGGCGCGGGGGCGGGG
>NW_026267415.1:375720-384046 GCF_000697945.3 Frankliniella occidentalis | reverse complement strand
GGGGGGCACCGAGGGTTGCCTACGAACAGGGTTTTGTGGCACACTAGAGGCGATTGGGGAGGGGGGGGGGGCTGCTGGACTCTGCCCTCTGCCCGCCGCTGGCAACAATCGGCGCCTCATGGCTTGTATTGTTGGTGTTCGGCTAATCAGACAGCTGCTGGCGGGAGCTCCCGGCTGCCCCAGCACCAGGCCGCGAGCAGCCGCGAAGAGGGGGTATATAATTGCAATTAGGTGCCCCCTGCCAGCCCGCCCCGCCCCGCCCGCCGACCAGTTCGCCGCTGGTATGAGTAACGCGGCAGTCGTGTCTGGCCCGCGCCGCCCGACCACAAAGTCAGGCCCCTGTTTTCTTTTCCACGTACGTCGGTACATCAGTCGCCTCTTCCTTCCCCCGCGTGTGAGAGGCGTGCGGAGTCCGCCCCAGCGAGCGGCGCGGCGGGGTGGCACCCCGTGACCACCCGCCTCCTGGCCCCGGTCGCGTGCCAGCCCGGTTACCGCCCGGCCCCACACACGCCCCAAGACATTAAATACATTTTCTTTAATTCTTTTTGTGGGGTGTGAGCTTATTAAGACAAATCCTTTCCCCAAACTTCAAAATATGTTAATGCCGATTTTTAGAATCCACCCACGCTCACGTCAGTCTGTGAGCAAGCCAATCACCAGAACCCCGATTGATTATAACAACCAATCGTACCCCTTTCCCCTTTCCTTTTTCCGCCTCTCGCGCTGACAGCAGTGAGCAGTGGCCCTAGAGGAGTGTACACCCCCCCCTCCTTTTTCCTCTCTCTATGTATCGTTCTCTCTCTCCGCCCCGGCCCGGCCGCGCACACGGATCGCAGCAATTAGAACAAGTGCTGGAAAGGAGAGGCGAATGACCACAATTAATTTGCGAGCCAGAAATAACGAGTTCCGTGAGGATGCGGGGCACTCACCGAGGCACTCGCTGCACGAGCCAGTACTTGTGTGTTCTGTTCTGGCTTGCTCGCGTGCCACTTCCTCCCCCAACTCGTTTCGTTCGTACAAATACCTCATCTTTACATTTACGGAGGAAAGGGAAAGCCCGTGAGCGAGCAGGTTTCAACAACGCAGAAAAAATTTTCACTTATCACTTTATTTCGCCATTTTTCCACCACTTCTCTTTACATTGCTCAGGGAGAGACGTCAAACACCATTTACACTGCAACGTATCCGTGCGGAAACTGACATATAGAGTTTAACATTTCACATAGCTTCCTTTCCTATAATCACTAGTAATGGGGATGGAGACGCAAGGCAGGAAACCTGGATGACAAAGTTCAGAAGGAAAGCACAGACAAGTAGACAAACGTAATTACAATTCAATGTCTAACAATGGCCAGTCCTCTAAACGCATTTAATTCAACCCAACTAGAAACACTTATTATTTCTGGACAGGTGGATAATATAGGGTTGGCCTACAAAAAGTAGTTTGATGAGAGAATGTGTTTTGTAGAAATTGTGTGGGAAATATAGAGAGGTACTTTTTTACCAAAACTGAATGTCTCTTTCCACTACATATCACAAATTGTGGATTCCTAGAAACCACAGTAAACAACCATCATTATCACACATTTCAATAAAAATAAAATATACAAAGCAATAACAATCAGGTCCCACTAATTCCATGCCTTAAAGTCCCTTAGATATTAGGCACATTATTGAGCCTAACACAGAATTGATGGGCGATATATGAAAGAGATCAGTTTTTCATAAACCACATAGGAAAATGCAACATCAGTTACATGAATGCATGGTGGGAACTGATAATGTGAGACCATTAGCAGTGTATGTGTAGTCTCAATAATTACACTTGCCTGACATTGCTTAGTTTTGATATTTAAGAGATCATGAAAATCAAATTGAATTTTGACAACTCAAGTAAGACCTTTTCTGTCCATGTCTCTCTTTAGAGAGAGCTAGACATTCAAACATCCAAATTGAGTCAATCTAGAGATGTGAGACGGAGAATAAAGATAAAATATGTAGGAAATAAAATTCTTTTTATAAAATTGGTAAAAGAATCTAAGATTGTCATGAGATTCCAACTAATGAACAAGTGTGTTTACATGAAACATTTAGTATCTTAAAGAAAGTATTATCTAACATGTTACACACATCAGCCGAGAGCGAACAGACCCTTGCAATTGTGTCAGGTTTTTTAACAGCAATTTTCTCTTTGTCATTGTTTTAATATTGTCTGCTATGATACCTTGTTGCGCTCTAGCCAAGATATGAAATTATTACTCAGTGCAATCTGCAGAATGGTCCACATCATAAGTCTGTTTTAATTGCACCAAATGCAAGGTGAAATTAGCAAGTATTACACAGAGCTCTAGGCATTAAATGGAAATAATTAGAACATTCAAGATTATCTGAATACCTTATAATTTGAATTAGTGGAAATAGAAGAGAAGCACATAAAATACAATTTCATTTAAGAGAAGACAAAACCTTATTTTTAAGATTTGTGATGCCACATTATTTATTTTTCTTTAGAATTTTAATTGGACAACAGTTGTATCTCATACTTTCTCATCTTTAGTCAGTGTAAAAATATTGGTTCTAGTGAATTTAAGTATATACAGACTCAAGTGTAGTCTTTTTTCTTCTGAAGTCCTTACAAGAAAATTTCAAGTTTGTTTTATTTAAGTCAAGAATGTTGGTGAGAAGAAATTTAGTATCTATTAATAGATGATAATTTACTCCATTTAGCAGCTCCATAAGCAACTGAGACTATCATATATGGTTGCATGGGTGGGGAAACTACAATAAAATCAGTACTTGTTGCATTTGGTACTAACAGTCAGGATTTTCCTTTCAAGGCAGGTACTACGTATAGTTATACAACTCAAATAAGCTTTAGTCACCATCGGTAGTACTTTCTGACACACACACAACCGTTAAGCTTGCATTCTTAAAAAATTTCCTTTTTCTTGTGGACATTTCAAAAATTATTCACAAGCAAACCATAACAACTTGTCCTCAGTTTAAAGGCGCCTCACCCTACATGTAAAAGCAAAACAACAGTGGGTAAAATGCCAAGTGATATTCTTGTAGATAAAATTGAAATTCTGGATGGAATGCAATATGAAGACTTAATGTACATGATCAATGCAATCCTACACCAGAATAATGTTACATTCAAGACCAAGCGCTATGTTTAGCACACTAAGACAACATGGGGCCCTCAAACACAATTATCATTTTTAGGGAGATTAGTTGTAAACTCTACAGTTGACTAAACGTCATTGAACCTACCTCAGTTATGATTGACCTAAAATTTCAAAAAATGGTGCTAATGCAGTACAGCAAAAGAATATTATAGTAAATGAAATAAGAGAGATGAAAACACAGAACTGTATTCATATTACGAATCCTCAGACTTCTGAATGAAATGAGGACAGTCTGGTGATTGAGTTCCAGAGGGGAAGGAATGGTCATAACTATAAACCTGATATGAAAAGATGAAAATGAAAGTTTATGTAAGGGTCTTCATTATTAAGATTACGCAGAATCGGTGCTTCATGCACATACAAACACACATACACACACACAAACATAAATATTTATGTATAATAGTAAATTTATCTTAACTCATAATATCTACATGTAAACCTTACACTACTCAATAAAACAAAATGCTTAAAACAGTAACAATAGGGAGAAAATATTTTTTTGGTAGACAATCAAGTACATTGATAGTCATTTAAATAGTGGAGATTTGAGCTGTTTGCCATAATGTTAACATTTATAATCTCCAATAAAGATGAAATAAAGAAACAAACATTTACCAACAAATGATAGAAGCAATTTGGCCATTGCACACTCCATTTGCATCAGACCATATCTCTCACCTCCTGTTATATACAGTTTATACAAGAAAACATATACAAAATATGTTTATCACCCAGACTATAAAATAAGCATTTATGTATTTATATTGCACTTTTCAGCCCCTAAAATTGTCATGACATAATTCGAGATGCAAATGCAATGAACATTGTAAGTCATACAATGCAGAATGATGAGATTTTTAAATTATCCAAGATGGAAAGGCAATGTAGAGCCAACATCAGCATATCTTTCCTTCATTCAGAAACAGTAGTAAGATTAGGAGCACAGCACTTGGCACAGACTGAATCAATAGGGGCATTTTTAATTATGTATTTTTTTCTTAGACCAGAGACAAATTCTAAGCCCAAAACATTGTCAGATGTTAGTCCAGTAAGAGCCCTGCTCTGACCATCTAGTATTCTGTGGAAAGCTCCAAAGAGCAAACCTCACTGAAAATCACCTTGCCTGAGGATAAGGTGAAGGATGTGTCTCACATACCACAATATGCTACACCAGTATCAGCAATTTTCTGAGTTTTGTAGCTTTTCTCGCTTGAACCGTTCCTCCAGGTAGCCAGCAACCTGTGAAAAGAGGGATTTAAGTGTAGTACAATTTTAGGAGATACAAATCAAATTTCATCAATTACTTTCAAAAATAGATTAAAAAAAAAAAAAAAACTGTTTAAGGATAGTAAATTTCTATGGGCTGTTTTCTGTACTCTACAAACATCCATGATTCTGACACAGCAGCCTGAATTTCTCCCACCTTAAATGCAACCTCTTCTACAAATTCTCATTCAATTTGAAGTAGTGGAGAAGTATATTGAAATTCAAATGAATTGCTTGTTCCATTAAGCTGTCTTCAGGCGTACGAAAGCAACGCCAGCAGAAGCCAATTTCACACAGGCAAGCAATTAAGTCATTTAGAAGCTGCCCAGATGCTTCTATGAACTAAATAAAATTCGCTATTCAATGCACTCAAAACGCGTCTGAAGCCTCTAAATACTCTGTATTTTAGGTATACATTAATGCTGTGTTAGGTGTTAGAAAGCAACAGGAGACAAAGTAAAAGGGGAGTTCAGCAGCTAAGAATTTTGGCAGTTTCACAACAAAAGAAAAAAAACAACAGACGAGATAGGTATTATTTATTAGTTTTACGGAACGTTGTAGAACCATACATTCAGGAAATAAGAGTTTTATTCCACCCACATCACATATTAGTTACTAGTGTAAATAATTTTTTTCCAACTATAATTTTAGAAAGAAAAATATTTAAAAAGAGATTCACCATAAAATTGAATGCTGCATTTCTCAAGAATCTTTCATTTTACTGAGTAGACACTACATTATAAAAGGTTTGATCAGTAATAACTTTGACCTCACAGTCTTAGCAATATAAAGACAATTTAAAACATCAAAAATTGAAATTGTCAAAGGCAAGTGTAGTCACAAGTAGCTAATGTTTTAAGTATAATGCAGTTGGTATCATGAACATAACAGTATAAAGCGAAGTCAAATGATGTTATGTCATGTCACTGTTAACTATTTTAACGGCAAGGCAAAAACACATGCATAGTAAAAAAACAACAACAAAGAATTAAAAATTAACAGAAGGAATGTAAAGCATCTAAATAATTCCAGAGAAGGAAATAGGCAACTACATACAGCCTAGAATGCATTGTTGTACTCAACTCACAACAATTCATAAATTAGCTACACACATTGATAATTAAGTCCATAAAAGTAATTCAAGTCAGTTCCTTTAATCACATGTTCATACTGGTCACTATTTCTTAAACTCATGTCACAAAGCCTGAGCTACTCCCAATAATTCAGAGCTAGGCCTGAAGATAATGAAATTAAAATATTGATTTTGATAGTAACTGATGAGACTTTTGAGATATACTGAAGTCATTAATCTCCTGCAAGGGCGTTTTAAGTGGCGATTCCTCCTGAAAACAACAAATCTACTTCTGAGTAACTTTTATGGCTGAAACATCTAGTTGTATACTGTAATTGAGCACCAAAATTAAAAAATGAACAATTGCTAACTACAAACCTACAGCAGTAGATAACAAAATTTCAAGCTTTGTCTCTGAACCGATTACAAGAATATACAAACAAATAGAGGTGCTCAAACAAAGCATGCAGCTACAAAAATTACAATACAAGAAGTGCTTTTGAAAGTGCATGCAGTACGAGTGAAATAGAAATTGCAAACTTGGAGTATCAATCCCTCAGAGAAAGCATAGTACTCAGTTAAAGTAAGGGCCTTCCTTTACTGCACTGAGGCATAGGTAATACTGTGGAGTGCAAAAGTGTTACACAGCATGCAATTTGATGCACTAGAAGATAACTACAAAGAATGTTAAAACTCCAGATGTGTTAAACAGACTTGAAAGGAAGATACTCAAGACACGCACACACACGTACACACATCCCTTGAATAACATTAAAATAAGCACTGTAAAGAAAATTTAGTACCAAACCAGCTTTGTACATAAGGGAGAAAAACTTGCACCAGTAGAATCCTGGATGTCTGACTTTCCAAATATGTAGCATTTATAGGATTTAAAAAAAAAATCTATCTACTTATTGAACAAAGCCCTTACATAAAAGGTTGAGATACAAAATTCAAAGCAATACAAAAATAAAAATAAAAAAATCTACAACACAATTTAAGTTTATAACCACACAAAATTTGAATTTAAAAAAAAAATTAGTTTGACTGTGCTCCTACCTTAGGCTTTGGCCGATGTGTGTCTACAGCCTCAATAGGCAACTTGATATAATCCACTTTGCATCCATAGGCTACAGGTGTCAATTTTATCACAGTATGTAATGGAACGTTCAAGTAGGGCAATTCATCTAAAACAGGAAGATAAAACATTTACAAAAACATACTACGTATTATTGTCATATCTGAGGAGCACATTACTGCATTTTAACTTACCAGCTGATTTGTCCAAGAAATAAGCAAGAAGGCAACGCATCACAGCTTGATGGCTAACAACAAGTACATTGCCTTGACGCTCAAGTTCCATTATGACTGGTTCAAGGCGGGCTACTAGATCTTCGTATGATTCCCCACGGGGATAACGGTATGTGAATTTTGCCTCATCACGTGCTGCAAAGTCTTCTGGGTACTTCTCAGCGATTTCTTCGTAAGTCATTTCCTCACATATACCCTAAAAGAGTAAAATTCTTTTTATGCAGAATTTAAAAAAAAAAAAAAAAAAAAAAAATAGATTAATGAGCACCACTCACCGCATCAATTTCATTAAGTGCCTTCCAACGCTCTTGAGGTGCTGGTACATTAGCTACTGTTTGAATTGTCCTCTTCAACCATGATGTCCATACTCGTAGATTAGGGATGTTTTGTTGCTGAATGAAGCGAGAAAGTGATTCAGCATACTGCTGGCCTCGGAATGAAAGATCTGAGTCCCCGCCAATTCGCCCTTTTAAGTTTTCTTCACTTTCACCATGCTGTAAAATAAAATGTTTAGATGATGTTCAGATTGGAAACAAAATTTAGATTTATGACAAATTAAAAAGGCATGACAACTGACCCGAGTCAAGTAAATAGTTCTGGGCACTATGTGAATGTTCATAAGGTAGTAGACAATCCTGCTTTGGATATGGCCTTCATGTTTGTGAACAACAACCTTTTCTCCTGCAATTATGTAATAGGTAAAAAAATAAAAAATATGAACATGCATTGCATGCATTACTCAATTTTAGTATGGTAATTAATGAAATTGTTAAAATTACAATCCATACCTGTGTTATATATTTTCATAAAGGAAAGATTTGATTCCAATGTTTCATCAAGAGGTTCATAGCGTTCTTGATAATGCTCAATACGCATTAAGAAATCCTTGAGAACAGAATCCATATCCATGTTCATATTTTTGTAGTCTGGACTATTGACTTTTACTTCCTGAAACAGACAATTAGAAAAACTCTAAATAATGAAGAAAAGCACATCTGCGTATTCCAGAATTTTAGGGGAATGAGCTAAGAAGAATCCTGGTAACTCCTGAACAACTCTTCTACTACATTAAACTTCAGTAGAGGGTTACATTAATTTGCCTTTGAGGACAAATGAATAATATGATGTAAAATGATCTGCAGAGACCTTGAGTGACAAAAGAATTAGAAAGACTGAAAACTGAATAGAGAACAGCTTTTTAGGTTCATGAAGTTTCTTTAAATTCACTTGCTGGTTAAATTCGATTATTTTTTATAGCAGTCTGAACAGCATAGGTAATTTGCTACATCACATGCAGGGGAAAGTCTACAACTGTGAACAAGGGATTCTTGTGAAATATAGAATTATCAAACACTGAAATGTTAATGTCTCACAGATAGATTAAATTCAACAAGAAAATTTGAATTGTACACAAAATTTAACAAGTAATTTATTAACAGACTAATCAAACAGACTAATCAAACAGACTAATTTATGGGTCCATTTA
>NW_026267415.1:367120-369050 GCF_000697945.3 Frankliniella occidentalis | reverse complement strand
CCCCCCCAATAAAAAGAAACGAAAACGCCGTGCAAACTGCCGTGCAAGGCGGCGGGTCCGCGGGTCCGGTCCGGACGGACGCCCCGCTTGCGAGATAAAAACTGCGAAACCATCGTCATTACGTGCGAGTGATTATGCATGCCGGCAAAGCTCACATCGGACGCTGGCGTCCGGACGGGACCCGTGACGGGCCGGGAGCAGCAGCGGCGCGCCGAGGGTCAAAAACTCGGCGCGGCCCGCGCCAACTCGGCCAGAGGCGACCACGGCGCGCCCTGGCGGCCCGCTCCCGCACCAGCCCGGCCGCGTGTGAGCTGCGCCAGTACCCCGCGCCGGCGATACTCCTCGGCCAGCGCTAGGCCTCCGTCGCCAGGCCAGCGCCGGGCCAGCGCCGGGCAGGGGCGGCCACCCTCGCGGCGCACAGGCCCGCTGGGCTGCCGTCGCGTCAGCGCCGTGACGCGGGGCGGGCGCCCGAGACGGTGCGTCACGCGACGTCACCGCTGGCCGGCCTCCAAGCGCCACCCAGGGGAGGGCAAGGCAATCCCGCATCGGGCGAAACACAGAAAGTTAAAGAGACATCGTGTACGACAAGACGGTGTCGGATATCCAACAAACGAGACGGCTGTCGGTCCACTTCGATCCAAAAAGTGGAGTCGACACAACCAGCACGCCGTGAAACTCATAAGGGGGCTGGCGCCTTGACCGCTAACAAGGGAGATTCAATGCGTCCATAGGCCCCACTGTTAAAAATTCTGTACTCAGAAACAGAATTCATACCGATCGTCCTGTACTGCCATACTACGGTCAAAATCTGTTCGAATGGTACTAATGAGGGATAAAGACATGGCAAATGCTGGAAAAGAACTTTCCTCCGCAATAAAGTACAGAGAAAACTACAGGATTACACTATTTTCAAAATTACCAGTCCATCCTGTAGTTATTTACTGTTGTAATTTTTAACAGTGGGGTTTGGCCGGGCGCGGGGTGGCGAGTGGGGCGCAGGAGGGGCGCGAGGTAGGCCCACGGGGTCGCGAGGCGCGTGGGCGAAATGTCTCTATGGCCCTAATCTCTAGTCGCAGATAAAGTGAAAGAAAAGAACAAGCGCGCCGCATGACGCGAATAAGCGAGTGACTCGCTGCGGCACGCCCTCCCTCGCCCAAAACCCGTCCGAGATATCGCGCCGATCGTGCAGCTCCCAACGTAGACTCGCCCAAAGATGCCACAGTCTGATTGCGCAGAGCTATTTTTCTCACATTTCCGGACCGCAGTACGAGCGTCCCCGCTTAGCAGCTTGCAGGGCTATTTACCTTTGGGACAGGGACACGGGCAGATGGCGGGTAAACTCTCGGTGCGAGGGCAGCGGACCACCCGCTCTCCTGTCGAAATTAAATAAAAGCGTGAGCAAAACAGAACAAAAGTAAAACAAAGTAAAAATAATACTGAGGATTTCTGTCAGTAAACATGACACAACAAAAGTAAAATATTAAACCGTTGTCGAACACAAGGAGTTGAGGGCGCGAAAAGAAAACTGAAAAATAAAAAGTAAAGAACAAAACCGACCATGCAAGCATTGGCAGGCACGTGCATTCCCCGGCCGAACCCGAACAAGGGACGCTTATCACGAAAAAGACCCGTTTTTCTCAACGCGTCATACGCCGACTACGTACAGTACAGAGCCGGTGCCGGCGACAGCAAACCGGATCCCCTCAATCTGGAGGCCAGACGTGCGAGGTGAAGGCTAATGGTCACAACAGCAACAGCCCCGGCCTGGGCGAGTGATTTGGGCGCGTGTCCGGGGCTAGGCTCCATGGGCTGCCCATTGCGCGTTGCTTGGGCGAGCCGAGCCCAGGGCGAGGCCTGGAGCGGAGCGCCTGCGGCCCACACAGACCCGCCGGGCCGGCGTGCCCGCCGAGTGCCTACCTCCCAGGCGCTA
>NW_026267415.1:362883-367070 GCF_000697945.3 Frankliniella occidentalis | reverse complement strand
ATTTGACAACAGGTTTAAGTATTGTTTTCTTTAAATCAATATTTATCTAAAATATGTTCACACACACGAGCGGTTTGGAACTAAAACGTAAAACGTACTTCACGGTCTGATGTAGCTTCACCGTAAGTCTCCAATCTATTATTGTAATCTGGACTGTTGAATTTCACCTCCTGCACAGCAAGAAACATATTTGAGCACTTCTCCACAGGACTTTTGAATGGGGATTCTCAGGTAAAGAGGGATGATTAGAAAGCTTAGGTTGAGGCAGCTGTTTAAGAGCCCGATGTTGCTCTCAGGTCAAATAAGCAAATATCAAACACCTAGAAATCGTAGAGGCTACAGGAGGTGCTTTACAAAGTACCATGTCATGTTCTTAAAATAGGATGTGGACTATAGAAGATAACTGGTACTGTGGAGGTATTTATGGGATGATGAATATGTACATGGTAGATGTCACAGCCACAGGGTATGGTGATACAAGTTATTAAGCTAGGGTGTAGAAAAAGAGGTCCCATTTTCGAATGGTTGAAACCCCGTCAAAAACAAACACCACAAAGAGAGATTGTCAGTTTGACTCACCATGATGTTTTGTTCAATGATTTTAGGATCGTCACAGACTGACTCAACAAAAAACAGTTTGTAGCCCATCTTCTTCACAATTATGTCGTGGATCAATTGTCGTCGGTCAGCAGTTGAATTAGTTGCATCAAACACCTGAAAATAAATAACATATACTGTTGATTAAATGAGCATTAAAGAGTAAAATATGTACATCAAGGGAGGGGTTTCATGAACATACAGCTACTTCTCCCCCTCCTTCAAGCCACTGTCCAACATCCTGGAGAGCATCCATGGCACACTGAGTCCGTATTGCCATGGCCTCTTTATTGTCTGGCCTGAAAAAATCATGGCTCTTGTATGCAGTTGTTGCGTGTCGTCGGTACTCTCCTAGGTTGAACACTAGAATCAACACAAAAATTAGAAATATAATCACCATTTTTTAATTTTTTTTAGGACTTGCCATCTATTTTCTCAAACATACCTTTAGTGTTGATACCAATCCAGTTCAAATAACGAGACAACTTTTTCGATATGTAGGTCTTTCCCCGAGCAGGGAGACCCACCATGGCAATGACATGGGGGCTGTTGACATAGTTCGCTCGCTCCCCTGTAACAAAAAAAGGGTTTTTGATTTTGGAGGTGGCTTTAAATGATGAAAACCGAAGTTGGGAGGGGAGCCAGGCGGGACCTGCTAGGTGAGGGGTAAAGGGGTTGGCTGGGTGGCTGGGGAGGGAGCGGGAGAGGGGGCGCAGCTGTCGCGTCAGCTGACCAAGCCCCCTCCCCCCTCGGCGCCCAGAGAACAAAGTACCCCCCAACCCCCTACCCCGCGCATAAGCTCGACGTAACGGCGGGCCGAGCATTGCTTAAGCCAAGTAACCGTGCTGTCGGTGGACTCATGGACCACCCAAGCCACAACCAAAAGCAAGCGTGGGGACGGCGAAAAGGGCGAAGAAAGAGGTGGCCACGATACCGGGGCCAACAACCCGTTGGTTTAGCAAGGGCGAAAGTGGGCGAAGTAAGCTAGGGCTGCCCACGACTTCGGACAGCTCCCATAGGAGACATCCACTTTAATGTGACGAGTTAGACAAGAAACGGTGTCTACTTAGCCCTCAGCCTACACAAATAGGGACTTCAGGCCACGGCGGTGACGCTATTAAGCTGCGCGACCATGTGGCCTCCTGGTGCTGGTCGCCGTGGGCCGCTGGCCGAGCCCGGGCAGCAGCTTGAGCTTGGCCGCGTTGCCAACGAGTCCTCGCCCTGGTCTGGCCGCGGTGCTGGCCGCCCCCCACGATGCCAGCAGTACAGAGCACATGGGGCAAGGAGGCGCACGGCGGTGACGAGGGTTGCCAAACGTCAGCCGGACCATTCCTATAAACCACCAGCACCGAGGAAGAAAAATGGGGGGCCTGCCTCGCGGCGGCAACACATATTTACAGGGGGAAACACAGGGGGTGCGAGGGGAGGCGGCCAGAGCCCACTCCGGGCCCAAGTGACGGCGTCCTGGAGGTCCTGGAGCAGCAGCGGTCCGGCGTGCGAGTACCAACCTATCCGCACAGACACGCGCCGCTCACGCTGGAACATGGAGTTGCGCCGAAGCATGGCGTTGTTGGTAGACGTCATCGAGCACGCTAATCCACAAGCTGGGCGCCGCGACGCACTGGCACCACCACGGGCACGCACTCCCGGACCTGCTCACGGGCACGAGCACGGGACGACCGTCACCACCGATCGACTGACGACAGACTGCGCGGGCCGCACGGCGCCGTGCGGTACAGAGACGACAGCGGACAGGACTGGGCCTGGGAATGGCCGGGGGACGCCATCCGCACTCATGCCTGCTGCCATGCGCCCCTCCCCTCCGCCCGCCCCGCCGCGCCCCGCGAGCCCCCAGTAGCGCAAGGGGGCGGGGAGGGGGCCCTGCAGCTCATTGGCTCAGGGTGGGGGGTGTAGAGAAACCCCCCCTCCCCCTCGAGTACCCTCGGCTGGGCCCTCCCTAAAGGCCCAGGTAGATGGTCCAGCAGCTTCTGGGAGACTCCGAGTCCAGTCTGGGTATACCCCGAATTGAGGTCCCCGCGGATCTCCCGCGATGATGACTCAGTGAGTTCGTCCTCGCGACAGTGCACGAGGTCCGCGGAGGGCGCCCGCGCCCCCCGCCTACGCTGTGCCTACAAAGTCCTCCCTCAGCATACATCACTCGGCAGGACCCGTACCGTGCAAGTCGAGTGAGCCTGCTAATGAAGCGGAGGTCCACTTCAAAGGACCCCGCGGGAGGGCTGTGTACATAGCCGTCGCGGGCCGAGCCGGTCCGACGCCTCCAAGCGCCATCTCATACTCAACGCCCCGGCAGCCCGCCAGTGAGGGTGTGCGCGGGTGGGGGCGGGAGCAGCGGGGCACCGCGGGGGTGGGGGCGGGGGCGCGGCCCTTGGCGCCAGGGGGCCGGCCGAGCGCGCCGCAGTGCGGGACACGCCAGGGGAAGCCTTGCGGGGTTGGAGCTGGAGAGGGCTGAGGTCACTATACACTATACGCCAGCCTGATGGAGGCCGGGGCCATGCGGGGCGCCACTACTCGCCGCCACCTCATCAGCCGCGGCAGGTCGTCAGACTGCTGGCCGCGATGACATTGAGGGGGGAAAAAACAAAGCGGGGGAAAATATGTACACAGCTGCCAAGGTCGCCGTCGACGGGGCGGGGCGACTTCACCACCAGGATTGTCTGACTGGCTTCCCTTCACTCAAGGGATTCCCCCGTCTCGACGACCTCGACCACCTACGAACGAGGCCACCAAGTACTGCGGTATGTACGTTTAAGTATGCACCACCACACATTTACTACCTCCACCGAAACGCCGGAACCACAAGAGCAGAGTCTGTGCACCTCCAACAACGTCGCCGTCGAAGACGGTTGGAGGGGCGGGGAAACTGGGCAGCAGCAGGATCGAAGTCTCCCCACGCGAAGGGGAACAGAGAGGGTACAGAGGCCACTAGCAGGCCACGGCCAATGACTAACACGAGTTGTTGTAAGTCTATTTCCGTCCTCCCACGTAGGTAGTACGGGTAGCTCGTCTAGAGCGAACCCATGGCGGTGATCGCGCGGTGTGGGTGTAGGTGGTGTAGGGTAGGTGGCCGCGGAGCGGGGAGCACCCCAAGTCCGTCCCGCGGCATGGAGCCCCGCCCCGCCCCACCCCGCCCCGCCCCGCGCGCGGCCGGGAGGATCTTATCACAATCGTGTTCCCCTCCAAGCCCCATCACGCCGTCACCTGGGTGTCATATCGCAGCCGCGCCCCGCCGCCACGCCCGGCCCGCGCCTGTGTCAAGGTCACACGGCCCAAAGATATCCGGCATCTCGCCGTTGCTTTCCATTCGAGGCAACGGCATGTCTTCCTCTCCCCCCCCCCCTCCTAGGGCATAAAGGTCGTCGCCGTCGCCTGACACGAGCAATGTGCATCACCGTAACCATCGGGCGGGGCGGGGCGGGGCGGGCCACAGAGGCACAGGAGGAAGGAGGCAATAAGAGTGAGTAAAGCACCCTCGGGACACCTGGCACAGGTGTCATGGCAGGGGCGCCGTCGTCGTCGGGGCTGCGGATGAGCGACACTGGTCCTCCCGCTGTCATCACTCACGGGGGGGG
>NW_026267415.1:354456-358758 GCF_000697945.3 Frankliniella occidentalis | reverse complement strand
TGCAGCCCACACAGACCCGCCGGGCCGGCGTGCTCGCCGGGTGCCTACCTCCCAGGCGCTATCCGCGCCGCCTCCAGCGGAGCGCCTGCAGCCCAGCCCACACAGACCCGTCGGGCTGGCGTGACCGCCGAGTGCCTACCTCCCAGGCGCTACCCGCGCCACCTGCGCTCTGCAGCACGCAGACGCCAGAGCGTCCTCGTGACCATACGCAGCCGGCCTCACAGTCAGCATCATGAAGTCATCCTTCGCGTTACAGAACCCGTCCTCCCGACCTCCTCCTGGGCGAGCATGACGTCGTCGGGCGTGGCGTTGAGCGGCACGGCCTTGGCGGGCGGGTGTGTGCCAGACAGACAGCACGCGGCCCACCACACGCTGAGCGTCATACAGGACCCGCGCGAGCACACGTGCTCTGTAGGGCGCTTCAGACAGGGGGCGCCTGCAGACGCCTGCGGACGGTCCCGACGGAGGCCGCGATCAAAGAACTTTGACTGCCTGTCGATTGCAGAAAAACTAGCCCCTTTCTGAAGAATGATGCTGCTATTGCAATTGCAATCCACGTCGACTGAAGGCAGAAATGCGCACACCATAAGATGACTGATTTGCGTACGAACGGCGTCGAAGGGAATGTCGCGCGGGCTTTAAGCGGACCGTGCAGGCCAACTGACCACCCGCTCGACCCTGTCATGGGTGTTATAATCAAATTAACACGCCGAACCTCGTAGAGAGGGGGTCGCATTCGGTGTAAAATGTGGCCACATATAGATTGCCAGTCACATGAGACGCTATAGGCGTGCAAATCGATCGAGTTAAAAAGAAATGCGCCACCAATCGTGAGCTCCAGCGGCCCCCTCGCCACTGTACAGAAGCGACTAAATCGGGCCCTGCAGAGCCCAATAACAGTACAGAGCATGTGCCGCGAGATAACTCTCTGTTCCGGAAGGAGCAGCCGGCCGCGGGATGCTGCCGGGCCGGGCCGCTGGACCACCACGAGGGCCGCACGTGATCGGGGCACGTTGACCTCGGCCGCGACCACCAGCCGGCCGGGCCGGGCCGGGCCGGGCCGGGCCGGGCGAGGGCGCGCAGGACACCACGAGTCCTGCGCGTGCCCTGCCCTGCACCGCACAATCTGGGGTTTCACTTTCCACCGCGGCCCGCCCGGCCCGCCCGGCGGCGCGGCGTAGTGTTTACAACCTGCCGCTTGCGCAACATCGGGGTCACGGCCAGCGCCGAGGGGACGACGTAGAAAGGGGCGGGGCGGGGCGGGACACACTCCAGTTTACTCCAGTTACTTCCGGATGAAGCTGTGCGCACAACCGTTCCTATACTCTACTTTTCATCGCCTCCTCCACGGCATACCAAAGCAGAGGCGCTTCTGCAGCGCGCTGAGGCCGCCGCCAACAACCACTACTACCGCCACTTCCACCCCCTCCCCTCTCTCCGCCCGGAGTCTCGACCCGCGCGCGCGGCGGCCAGAGAGAAAGAGGCCGGGATGCCAGCGGGATGACCGTGTGCCCCGCGTGGCCGGCGGGGCCGCGAGCCAGGCCGCGCGCCCATTGGTCGCCCAGGATCACCTGACGTCCCGGCGAGCGCAGCCATTGGCCGGCGCGGCGGGAGTGGCAGGCCGCCGCTGCAGCACACGAGGCGGCCGCAGCCGCCGGGCACAGCTGGGCGTCGCGGCGCGTAGCGTCGACGCAGTTGGCGCGGCCCGCGGCCCCCCGGCCACGCGCGCGGCACGTGTAGCCCGACGCCCATTCACAGACCAGACACACCGCAAAGAAAACGAAATTGGACAGAAATGAAAAATAAACAAGCGCAGGGAAACCAAATCAGACTGGTTAGACGGGCCTCATCAGAATGCTATCTGACACTCGTTCTCGGCGGCAGCAGCAGGGGCAGCGCCCGAACATACGGCGCATTAATATCAATCGTCCGGACGGAGCGCGACGGCAGACCAACGCACGTCGCGTTGACCGCGCCGGGCACACATGCACCAATCGCACCCCCCCCCCTCCACTATACTCCTACCCTAGCAGCACATGGTAGAGGAAACGGAGGGGCACGCGAGAGAAGGCCCGGCGGCGCTGTGAGCTCCACGATAAACAAACAGTACTCGCCGCGGTGCCCTCGCCACCAGAACAGGCCGAACAAGCGAAAACATTTCTGTCGAAACGGCCTGGACGCGGCGTCACCCAGTCACCCACCGTCGTCACAGCCAGTCATCCCGCCGGCGTCCGCCAAAGGCGCGGCGGGGAGCCTTGCCTGACGACATTCTTGTATTTAGACATTCACGTGCCCCTCCCCTCGTCTAGCAGCGCCACACGCGGCTGTCGCCCCTTCCCACTCCTCCCCCGAACCATGCAGTCCGCACACCCACAACACGAACTACTATATTTCTCTTTCTTAAAAAAGAAGTCGTCGTACAATGAAGCCAAGTGACTCGTTTGGCGTCGGCGCCGCCGCTACGACGTACGACGGCGCAGAAGAGAGCAAATCTAAAAGCGAGCAGACGGGACCAAGCCAAATAGCTGCGGCCAAGGGGGGTAGGGGGGGGGGGAGCAGGCGCCCCTATCAAAATGCCCCAATAACACTCGACCGACCAATCGTTACGTGATTGTCCACACCCAAGGTCGCGTCTTCTTCTAGAGAGCGCCAAGGCAAAGGCACACTCCAACTACAAAAGGAGTGCACCTCCCCCCCTCCGCTCCGCTAGTGCCTGCTGCTGCTGCTGTTGGTGTTGCTGCTGTTATCTCGTGTATACTGCAATGGTTCGTTAAACTTGGTCGAGTTCACGGATGCGGTGATTGGAGACACCACAGGACCGGCCCGCGTCACAGGCAAGCTTATCACCCATGGGCCCTCCCTACAGCCACTCCCCCGGCACTAGGCCGGGAGACGGGGCCCTTTCTATCGCTAGGAGTCACTCAACTCTACTCCACCCGCGGGGTCAAGAGCTGCGGGCGGGATGCCCATTGCAGTCACGTGGACCAGGACAGGGCGGTCTGTGCCTAGGCTAGACAATGAAGACTTCAAGCAAAAGGTAATTGGTTTGAACTTCAGCGTTTTCGATTGAACTTCGATCAACTTTGATAAGATAACGTCGATTAACTAACAGCGAAATTCTTCTGAAGTTCTGAGAATTATTAGGAACTTCAGAGGAACTTTCACGAACATCGGCTAAGGCTCATGAACTCATGCACGTCGGAGAGAATTTCGTTGGGTGCATGAAATGAACTTTTACCTTCGTTGTATAAATTTCTTGCCCCCCCCCCCTCCCCCTTTGACTAATAGGAGAGCAGTCCCAGTGCCGAAGAACGAAGAGGACGGAGCCTGAGTGCGGACAAAAGAAAAGATGTTTCTTGGAACGACTTATTCCTACACCCATACAATGTCCCGACACATACAAAGTCGCCGTATGACGCGACGCTATTCGAGGTGCTATTCACGGAAATGCTAGAGATAACGAGCCACTGCTATTTTTACACTACACCTGGAAAACCGGTCCGGTCCGGACGCAACGTTCCGTCGGACGACAAGAGGGTGACCCACATCCGACATACCTCTACGGCAAAGCGCGCCCTGCCAAATACATAACCAATAATAACCAAATCCAAAGCGTACAACAGACAACCCGGACGGAGATTCCCCCATTGCCGTCGATAAGCGCGACGTACGGCGTGGGCGGGGAGAAAGCCGCGATATCGTTGGACGGCGGAGGCGGGCCGGCGGCGGCGCGGGGCGCGCGGGGGCGGAGTCCGGCGGCCACAAGTTGCGGAGGAGAAGGGCTAGAGGGGGCGCTCCGCCCCATATCACGCTGGTAACGGCGGGCGGCCCGGCTGAAATAATAATATACGACGCAGGGCGGGCAGGAGACCCATCGCCGCGCCGACCCGCGCCCGCGTACTGTACCGGCTACACCGCACCCCGCCGCACCCGCCGCGGCGACCCGGGCCGGCCAGCGAGCGAGCGTCAGACACACAGACACACGCTCTCGCCACCCGAATCTGCGAAGCAAAAGAGTTTTGAAATAACGCGGTGGCAGCCGGCCAGAGCGAGTGTGTGTGCGTGTGTGTGTGTGCGCGCCGGGCAACTGAAAGGGAGCCGGGCAAGGGGGGCGAGGAGGCCCTCTTGTACCGCGGGCAAATGATGGCATTCCATTCGCGGCCGCGGCCGCCGTCGGCCCAGGGACCGGGTCAGTGGACGCGCCGCGGCGTGGCAGGGCGGGGCGGGGCGTGGCGTGGCGTGGCGTGGCGTGGCGTGGCGTGGCGTGGCGTGGCGTGGCGTGGCGGGGCGTGGCGGGGCGTG
>NW_026267415.1:338144-353711 GCF_000697945.3 Frankliniella occidentalis | reverse complement strand
TCGCTGTCGCTTCACTTTTGTGTCGGGGTCATCTGCCCGGCCGTCTCTTCGTCGTCTTGTTTCCGTCTTGAAATCGACCGTTTTCGAGACGAATGCGAGACAGGGAAAAGACAACCACGACACGACTGAAATACCACAAAGAGCGATCCAAGGCTTGCTGGAAACGTCTCTTTCTCGTCTCGCGGGAGTCTTTTAGGGGTGTTCTGGTACTGGCTTAGGTGTGTTCTAGCGGTATTCAAAAAAAGACTAGCAAAAGACGGAAAATGGGCATTTTTTTTCATACGGGACGGCGGCGGCTGCCCCGGCCCAGCGTGCGGTGGTGGAAAGGCACCGCGGGCACCGGAGACGAGACGACGGGTTAACACGGGCGCCGTATCAGCCTTATCAGCCAGCCCTTGGACCGGCATTCCGGAGGCTTTCCGCCGCCCAGGAACACCAGTCCTGCCCACTAAAATGGGAAAAGGACCTAACAAAGTTTAAGTATGCAGCGGTGATCGGTGCTCCGAGGCAATGGGGGGCCATCATCCAAAAATCGTGTACAGGTACACAAAAATAAAAACAACAAGAAAATACCAAAAATACTAAATACATAGTCTAGAAATACACAGAAATGCATTCAGATGCATGTCATAAATACAAGAAAAATACAAGAAATACACGTGAAGTGTAGACAAAAACACAAGTTGGACTCCCCTTGGTCCAGAGCAAGCGGTGCGTACAAAAACATAGCCTTTCCTGGTTCAAATTAATAGGCCCTATTTGGAGGGTGACAGGGGGCTCTACAAGGTGTGAGACGGAAGCCCGGGTGGGACTTGACAGAACTGGCCATGTCTCCAACGCGACTCGGTAGCAGGTTCATCCTAACGCGGGGCGGGGCGGGGCGGGGGCGTTGAGGTCGATACGACTCCAATCAATACATGTCCGCAAACACGCATCTCCGCGCCCCGCCCCGCCCCTATAGCATGGCACCTACCCTAGAGGTGGGGGACCCTCGAGCAGGTGCCACATGCCGGGCACCGCCTGTCCACGTGGTCGCTCAGGCAGGGCAGGGCCGCGGGATAACGCCACGCCACGCCACGCCACACTAAGCCGAGCCACGCGGGCCGCCGCGGGCCGCGAGCCGCTTGTGCCCCGCGGACACCTTCATACTTCAGAGAGACAAAAAATAATCAAAAAGCACACAGAACACAAAAAAGCAAAGCGAGAAAAAATGCGAGCAGATAGTCTGGTCCGGGCTGCTGTCGGGATGGGGGGGGGGGGACAATACACACAAATTGGCACGCGAGGCGGATTTAGAATTCGGATGCGCGCGGGCCGTGCTAATATTTGACAACGTGCCCAAGACATTCCTTTATTGAGGAGGGGAAGGGGGAAGTGATCTAGGTGTCTTGTGATACAAAGCAAATCACACGAATCCCCACTTCGGATTCAAGGAACCGAACTCGAGGAGGCGACATTATCTACTTATCGGGGAGAAGAATTACAATAAGAAGCTACAAATGACAGTGTTGATCCCCGGCGGCCCACGCGGCTCGGCACGGGCCTACTGTACTCTCGCGCCTACCGCAGCCTACTGTGCGCGGGCCGGGGCCCGGGGGCCGGGGCCCGGGGGCCGGGGGCCGGGGGCCGGGGGCCGGGCGCAAGTACAGGGCCGGGCGGGGCGCGGCGGTTCGCGCCAGATTACAGATTAATCGAGAGATCATCGATTAGCGTTCGAGTACGTTGCCCACATACCCGGATCGGATTTCCTCTCCAATATGGGACACGGCGGGACATGCATTTTGTGAAGGCGAGACGGGAATTCGTCATTGTTGTCGCATCACCCGCAAAAATGCATCATCATCTTTATTTCTATTCCCGATGGCAGAGCCATGTCGGTGTCGCCCGCGGCCCCCGCGGTATGCGCGCCACGCGTCCGCCGGCTGGAGGCTGGGCCGGGCGCCCCGCCGCGCCCACGGCACGGGCCCCGGGCACCAGCGGCACAACAACATTGGAAAAGTTGCAGGCGCGTTGGACGGACGGACCACGGCGGACGCCACGACCCTCCACACCCACGGGGGCAGCACGCACAGACACCGTGGTGGTGGTGTCCCCGGGGGCGGGGCGGGGCGGGAGGGGGAGGCACCACAACATACAGGCGCTTCCATCACGCGGCGCCCCCCGAGCCGCGGCCCCGGCGGGGAGGGAGGGAGCGAGAGGCAGCGGTGGATGGAACTTCCCCGACCAAATAGGCTTGGGGCGCTACTAATGCAATCTGCGGGATCACATTGGATTCTCCTCGCCGCGCTAGTGCTGCGGTGCGGCTGGCGCGCGGGGGGCTTCGCGATGTGTTGTATACCGGGTGTATCTGCGCACACGCCACGGGGTAGGCAAGCCCGCGCAACGCTCCGCCCGGGGCGTGGCTCGCACACCGACACACCCGGTGCAAGCGTCATTAGAGACCAGGTAGTAGAGGCCCCGGATCGGTGGGTTCGTAGTGAAATTCTGACCCAAGCTATTTCGGTTACTTTACCCGCCCAACCCAACCCAGTCTAGACCAATGCGACCCATACGCATATCAGTTGGGTCTGTCAGACCCACCATGGGCCACGCGGGTCCAGTCTGCGCGAGCCTGGACCCACCTGACCCGTCTGGGTCGTTTGGGTCGGCCTACCAAAATTTCGTTCCCCGCCCCGCACCTCCCTGCCCCTCGCCTGCAGCCGAGTGTAGCGCCAGCTAGCGGTGACAGGTGCAATGCTACCTTTGGGTCGCTTGGGTCAAGCGAAACCACGCTAACCCATTCCGGCCCAAGCGACCCAACAAACCGAGCTAAAAACCGCGCGGCCCACCGGACCCGTACAGGCCACATGGGCCAGTGTCACATGAAATCGGGCCACTATGCGCAAATATTACGAAGAGGTAGGCGCTGACCCAACCGACCCACCGATGCGGGGCCTCTACCAGGTAGACAGCTGAGCGCCGAGCTGACGGTCGGGGTCGCTGTGGTGTAAACAGAGCAAGAAGGAGCGGCCGGCCTTGGCTAGCACGCCGTCGAGACAGCGGCCGCCGCCCGGGGTATAAAACAAAATGATAAACCGAGAGGAGGGTGAAATTCCAGACTTCGAGCTCGGGTCCTCAGAGCGGGGGCGGCGGGGCGGGCAGGGAGAGAGGGCGTGCGGCGTGCGGGGGAGGGCAAAGTTCGAGACGAGTCATGCCCCCTCTCCTCTCCTCTCCCCCGCCAGCCCGGCCCGCCCACCTGCGCGTCCCTATGGAGGTACTACCTGCTTGCTGGACGAATTAATGGGGGACCCTAATTTCGTCGAGGCTGGGGTAACACACACACACTCACACAACGCCTAATTGCCCAGGGGAGTGCGTGGGGGGCTATTTGGTCTGATAGCCGCGCAGACGCAGACGGGAGGAGATGGAGGAGCCCAGGGAATAAAAGGCAGGGAGCAAAGGCCCCCAAATGTTGAGGGTCGTGTCCGAGCCGGCGCCGCCGGTAGCTCGGGGCGTCACCCTGGTGGGCAGGCACGGCCACGCCCCGCCCGCTGGCCTCGGCCACGGCCGCGCTAACAGGTGGCCTTGCACTGCGGGGCGGGGGGCGCCGCCAGCGCTCGTCCGGGCCTAAAGGACCCTCCCGCAGCGGGAGGGCGGGCGCGGGAGGCGCGGGGATCTGCCCCTGGAGCTCATCGATTCAGCCGGGCGGGGGGGCGAGTCCGCGTGGGTGGAGCGCGCTAGAGCGCGAGCAGGGGGTGGGGGCCGCGAGGCGGGTGGCGGAGGAAAGAAGAGCACACGCGCGAAGCACGGCAGGCCATAGGCAAAGCACGCCGGGACCGTACGAGACGGGATCCATCTAATTTTAGGAGCGCAGCGAAGACACAGCAAGCGGAAAGGCGAGGGGAAGTGGCCGCGGCGTGGGCGCGAGGGGGTCGGCGGGGGGAGGAGACGGGGATGGGGCTAGCCATTTTCCCTTCGAACCATCGACCCCCTCTTTCTGCCCTACAGCCTATAGGGACATTGGCGGGGAGAAGGTGGGGGGGATGGGTGGCCCCACAGGGAAAGGGCTCAGGAGGGAAGCGCGGAGGGGCGGGGCAGAGAATTCAAGGACACCGCCAGCGAAGGCCGCGGTGTGGGGAGGGGAGTGCAGGCTGCTCCGTCGCTGTACAACCGAGTAGAGACAAGTGCCTGCCTGGTTTCCCACCCCTGACCCTCGACCTTTGCCGGCGCGGTGCGTCGCCGTGCCGTGCGCCAGGTCGCCGTGCGCCAGGTCGCACCGGAAGTCCCGAGGGCGCGACGCGCAGTCAGGAAAAGCCGCGGCGATGCCGCCGCTGGCCTCTGGCGGCCCTGCGCTGATAACGTGGCGCGCACTTGCACCCCGGCCGCCGTCCGTGAGCGCGAGCGCGAGCGGGCGCCGTCCTCATCGTGGACATGACGTCCAGCAGCGCTCGAAAACAAAAGTGCGCTCAATGAGGAATAGAAGTATGGGCGAGAAAGTGCCTTCTAGAGTTGGTTGGAAAAGAAAAGACAAGCCCACCCGCAGCGGCGGCGGCGGTGGTAGTGGTAACCCTGATAAATATTGATGTCGTGGGGAGGCGGGGGAGGGTGCGGGAGCGGCCGCGCTGAGGGGAGGGGGAGGGAGTGCCAGGCGAGGGTCCCCAAGTCCCTGGTGCAGTCCCTCCCTGCCCCGCCGCCGGTGCGGAACGCACAGACTAAACCCTGGAGGGAAAAAAAATGGGAAAAAACATGGGCCGGGTGACGAGACTTGCCGAGAGTTCGGAAAACGAGTTGTGTGGGGCATATGGTGGGTTGCTGCGCCACCTTTCGGAAGCTCTTAGCCGGGGCTCGCCAGGCCAGCGGGAAAGTGCCGTGCCCTACCCTAACACTATCCTTTCTAACAAGCTTTGAGAAAAGCTGGTCCAGAAAAAATATTCTGATTACAGTTTTGATTTATTTTTAGACGAATCCTGAAGTAATAGGGAAGATTAGGGAGTGCAAAGCAATGAAGAACACACAGAGGAAATTAATTTTGACTTGATTAAGCATCAGAAAAAAATAACCTATTGATTTTGAAAGAACAGTGTGTGCCCATATTTTGGCATTTTCATTTTGATCATAAGATTTGGTTAGAAAGTTAAAAGTTTTCATTCATGACTGCAGTAGTTCAGATATGCAACAGGGGTCCCCTCTATAAATCACATACATATGATTGAACAATTAGTTGCTTCTTAACATCCCAAAACATGAGAGGTAGAAGTACTAATAGATCAAGTTATTTATAAGTATTTAATCGCATTTGACGTAGTCTGACAACACTAACAGAACCCCGGGGCAACAAAACTAACCCCAGTAAAGTTCACTATGCGCGTCTACTAGTTATCCGTTGATGTGGAACGTCAACAGAAGCGGCAATAAACAAGCAACTCGTGTAAACACTAGAACTGTTCAAAAGACGGAATGACAGGGGGCAATATACATGACTGACACGAAGTGAAATGTGCGGGGACATGTTACCAGACGACACGGCCGCACAGCCATCCACAAAGATGTTCACTTTTTACCTCTTATCGGGAACGGTTTAGTCTGGATGGTCTCTGATGATGGTGGGATATACGTCTTCTTCTCGGGCGACATTGGTGGTGAGGGATCAGAACTACATTTCACGGTGCGCAGTTCGGAGTAGTCACACACGGAGACGGGACTGTGTAGCGCCATTGATCTACACCGCGGCCAGCGAACAGCGTGTGAGCATGGTCTGTTTGACAACTGACGCAAGGCGGACGGTAGTCGGACCGATCTTGCCATCCGCTCTCCCACCAATCCCAGGACCACCCTCGACTCGTCGACCAATCACAGGTCGAGAAGAAAGAGACAAAAGACGGTCGTAAACCGCGCCATGAGCGCCAACTGATTCGCATACCTCCGTTAGGATATACCTCCATGAATGGGACAAGGGGTAGTTGACTTGAGGTTGTTGACTTACGAACAGTGCTACACTGGCGAAACTGGGGCTGTTAGAGTGAAACTGGAGTGAGCCAGGCGTGGGATTTGTGTAAGTACTGACGAAATCGTTAAGGGATCAACTTGCCTGCCTGTCATGGCACGGCGAGCGCGGCGCGCAGTTCAAATGTACCGGCCGACCGGTCGGTCGAGAACCCGACGATGAAGCATCGCAATCCGTTTCCTCCATTCAAATTCTCTTTAGGTGATAATGAATTACATGGATTTATATATGAATCATTTATTAACTTAATGGGCACTTGCAAATTTGCATAAATGCCAATCACAACTTTCATGAGCACTTACACTGACACAGGTCTCACAGAATATTTGAATGCAAGTGCTACATGAAAACCAAATAGTTAACATTTCTACAAAGCATTCGATTCATTTGTCCAAAATTCAATAAAAGTTAAAACGACACTGATTCAATCAAGACCCAATATGAGCCTTGTCATTTAAAAAAAAAAATTAAAAAAATCAACTAAAAATGATATCAAATTACTTCTTTAAAAAAAGGGTGAACTTTTAATAAATTAAATACAATTAGTTTCACAATTTACCTTCATAAACAATGCCTGTTCAAGGAAATACTAAGCGGATACATTAGGAATTGTCCTATCAGCTCCCACTTACATTCTTCTAGGAGGGAGAGCATGAAATACAAAAATATCCAGTTCAGGCCCAACAATATATTCACGGTTGACAGAAATGCAATAATCACATCAGCATAGTGAATACCAGAAGTAAAATTAAAAATTAAGCCCTTTAGCAATGAAAATGAGTTGGTCTTGACTTGGCAGAGATAACAGGAAAGATAGCAAGGAAGCCAAAACAAAAAAACAAAATCAAAACTTCAGAATGTTAGACTTATGTGGAATATCCAGTTCTATCTTTGGTTTTTTCAGTGCAACAGTCACAGAATTCAAAGTGTCAGTTATAAGGGCCTCTGATTAAAAAATTTACTCAAGCAAATTTTTTTTTAAGTGATCAGGGTGCTTCACAGTACAAATAACTACTGAAAGAAATATCTATAATTAGACAAATGAACGAGATAGGAATGGGTTGACTATTATTAGCAGTAAAATCCATAAGCACGGATAAATCAAAGTAATACAAAATTATGTACGTACTAGAAGTGGATATAAAAGGGAGAGAAAGGTACTTCTTTATCTAATTTGAAAGAACTAAAAATCACAATCATTAATATGCCAATTCCTTGATGGAATAAATAGATGCAATATCAAAAATTTATGTTGGAGACGTGTACATTCTAGACAAAATACTATGCGGAAGGTGCGTTTACATTTCACTTTAGAGCTCTCATGATGATGGTTTGATGAAAAGGAAAGGTCTACTTTATCAAAGTAGAGTGCAATACCAAGGTCTGATTATGACATTGGAAAAAATAAAACATGGACACAACTGAAATGATTCCTTAAAATGTAAGATTCCTAAGCATTTAGTAACATCTGCTAGAAAAATGCTTATATTTTAAAAGGAAGTCCATGAAATACTTTACAGGCGATAGTAACAGAATACGCGAGAAAATTCACAGGCCACTCTTGAGATCCAAGGACATGACACCAAAACAGAGTTTTTTTTTATGAAAAATAAAAACAAAGATGAAAGAGAATGAAACAAAAATTGCACATTTACCACACCAGCAAGTGTAGAATGTTGACACCATCCACCAATTTGTCTTTTCAAACACCATTTTTAATCTAAACCTTCCACTCGCTACTAAATCAGTATTTCCTCTTAAATTCTATTGAGAAATTTTCAACCACATTATCACTGCATACATATGCTGCACAAGAGACTGGAGTCTATGTATCACCACACCAAGCTCAAATCAAGCCACACCAATAACTGCAAAAAGAAAAAAAGAATTCAGATTATTGATTGATTGAAACAAAAGGTTCCAAAAATTAAAATGAGGTCTCTTACCTTAGTATCAACATACTTCCAAACCTAAGCAGCTTTTAAATTCAATTAACTGAAGAGAAAGAACAGAAAAAAATTAGAAAAGCGCATGAGACATTATACATTGTTTAGTGAATGATAAGACTTAGTGAAACATACCATATCCCTGGGAAGTGGGCTGTCCAGGGACAGAGTACTGCGGTCGGAAATTGCCAAAGTTAGCTGCACCAAAGCTGCCTGGAAGCTGTCCAGTTTGGAACCCTGAGGGGAACTGGCCACTAATCATACCTACAACAAATAATTAAGAAATAATTAGATAGAGAAACGATAAATATGTACCCAACACAAAAATGAAAACAAAAAAGTGCATCATACCAGGTTGAGAAGAGGTGGGAGTGCTTGGAGCCGACCCAGCAGTCGTGGCGGCCAATCTTGACAGAATAGACCTTTCAGACATTTGAAGTCGCTGGGCAACAGGAGGGATGCGAGCAAGGGTAGCCGGTAAGCGGCTAACATCTGACTTCATGTCAGACAGCAGCTCCTCAAGTTGGTTTAAAACCTGGAAGTGATAGTAAAAATAATAATCTGAGCGAAAGCAAAGAGGGATTTAACAGATAAGTAGGTTGAATCAGACTGGTAGAATACCTTGTGAAGAACTGCATTCGCTGGCTTGTTTCCCGCCAGGGATTCTTTACTGAGATGCTGATGAGATTCAGCTAAACATTCAACTTCTGCAAATCTAGCATTTAAGGACATTGCAGGGTGGTTTGGGTCTTGTGTTAAGTTGAGGTAAGCGGCTCTCCGCAACTGTTCCTCTATCACCAAGGCCTGTTCCAAAAGTTTAAACCTTCTTGCTAAGAATTTGTTCTTAATTTCCAGGAAGTTGCCTTTACCAACATCCATTTTGAAGGGTTCATTGATGATGGCAAACCGGATGTCAGCTTGGATATCTTGCCAGCGACCATAACCATGAGTTACAATGCCTGCTAACAACCAGTAATCATGCCGTCTATGCCAGATTTCATATTCCCTTCCAGGAACTGCCGCTTTCTCTTCATTGACCCACAAGGTATGGAGCTCAGTGAAACCACCATCTGCAATATTGAACATGAACTTCCGCTTTGCCTTTTCCAGCTCCTCTTCCAATTTCTTCTCATCAACCTTGACTTTTTCAACATCTTTAACAACAACAATATCGTCATCTTCCTCTTTAGAATCCTTCTTATCCTCTTTTTTATCTTCCTTAGCCTCCTTCTTCTCATCTTTCTCCTCTTTATCATCATCCTTTTCAGTTTTTACAGCATTTTCAACCTTTTCTTCTTCTCCTTCTTTCTCCTTACTTTCGGTTTTAACAGCTGTTTCTTCAGCCTCTTTCTTTTCAGATGTCTCTTCAGGTTCCACCTTTTCTTTTGTGTCTTTCTCAGCATCGACTTCAGGTTCAGCCTTCTCTTCCTTGACTTGAACTTCTTTCTTTTCTTCAGTACTTTCTTCCTTCACAGGAACTGATTTTTCATTATCCTTTTCACTCTCTATTTTCTCCTGCAAAATAATTAAATTATGTCACCAATATTAGAAGTCTGGTCAAGGAGCTTCACAACAATAATTCATTTGAAAGATGCAAATATTTCTTACCTCATCAACTTCCTTCTTTACTACAGCTTCACTATCCTTAGCATCAACAGCAGTAACCTCTCCATTCTTTTCTCCCTCTTCCTTCTTGTCTTCAGGCTTAGCTTCATCTTCAGCTTCAGTGTCCTTCTTGGACTCTTCATCCTTCTTGGTCAAATCTTCAGCCTATGGATATAATTTAGGAATTAGGTTTAAAATGTTGGTAAGTAAAATTCAACACAGCACAAGAGCCACATTTTACACAGAGCATCGGACAAGCGAGCAACCCTGATCTTTGACCCAAAGATGCTGGATCTTTAAGTGCTCAATAGTGTGCAACGTTTATAATTTAATAACAGTACAAGCTGGCTTTAACTACACATCTGCTGAAATTACCTCTTTATCTTTGTCCTTTTCTTTGTCCTTGTCATCTGCAGCACCTGGAGTTGGAGTGGGGACCGGGCTAGCAGATGCACTAGTGGCTGGTGTGGCTGACACACTAGAGGCTGCAGAAGCGGCTAGAGAAGCGGCAGCAGCGGCAGCGGCAGCATCTGCAGGTCCTGGAGGAGGAGCAACACCGGCTGCAGCCGCTGCACTCTTGACGGCAGCATCCACAGGTTTGCGAATCAATTCAGGCATGCTGTAGTATCCATTGATCTCTTCAAACTCTTGAACCTATGGTACAAAATAACAAAATACATACTTATTTTACATGATCACACTTTAAAAGTCAACGATAACTTCACAAATGTAAATCAAACCTACCTTCTTTCTGATCAGGGACATAACACCAATGCGGGTAAGCACATGCTGTCTGCTCAAACCTTCCCTAGGCACACCATCAGCAAATGTCTCAGCATTGTCTGCCCCAGGTTCACAAAGATGCCGCATAAAGAGAGAAACATAGGCTTTGAAGTTCTTCTCTGACTTTCCACGAAGATCACGGACAAGCCATTGAGAGTTAAAAGCATCCTGAGGTGGCATGCCATATCTCATGATAGCATTAAGGAATGCTTTCCTTTGCCTTGCATTGAAGCCAAGCACCTCAATATTTCCACCAACTCGGGCAAGAAGGGGAGGCAGTGGTCTATCCTTCTCATCTCTTCTTTCAGGCCGCCTCCTACTCCTCCGGCCACCTCCCTCGCCATCACCCTTCTCGTCAAAGTCATCATCCTCCTTGTCATCATCCGATGGAGCAGAGAAATCAGAATTGTAGTCGGAGAGGTTTTCTTGCCATGTTGTATCCTCTCCTCTACCTTCCACAGCACTATCGATGTAATTGACCTGTTTCCGTACACGCTTTCCTTTACCAAGAGTTCTAGCAATATCCTCTTGCTGCTGTTCATAGTGATGGCGGAGCAGTTTCACCCAATATGCTGGATCAGTATTTTCAGCTTCTTGCTTAATTACTTCCGTTACCTCCTCTTCATCTTCACCTTCTTTGGTGTTATAACTGGCAACCTTAAATGACGACAAATATTCATTGGCCCAGTTCTCTTTCTGCTCAATTCCAGTCTTAGATCTCTCCAAGAGTTCATCGATAGCTTTATCGGTATAATGGATAGCATCATCTTCCTTGCCTTCCTCTTCTTTGAAAAGTTCCTCAGTACCAAACCTCAGGATGTCATCCAACTCCTGTTTGGTGAAATTGGTTGACTTCCCACCCATTCCTGGGCGCACAACAAGATGAGTAAGCATCATTTTGCGCTTGGCAACTTGAGTTACTCTCTCTTCAACTGAATTCCTGGTCACAAAACGATAAATCATGACCTTATTTGCCTGACCAATACGATGGGCACGGGAGAAAGCCTGAATATCATTGTGAGGGTTCCAATCTGAATCGTAAATAATAACAGTATCTGCAGTAGCCAAGTTGATACCCAAACCACCAGCACGAGTGGAGAGTAGGAAAGCAAACTGTTGAGCTTGAGGAGCATTGAATCTGTCAATGGCTTCCTGACGGAGTGTACCAGTAATACCACCATCAATGCGTTCATATTTGTAACCTTCTCCTTCCAGATAATCCTCCAGTAGATCCAACATTTTGGTCATCTGAGAGAAGATTAAAACACGATGTCCCGTATCATGCAACTTTCGAAGCATTTTAGACAAAAGGCTCAATTTTCCTGAAGCCTTAATTAATGCGTTGACTTCATACTGGCCATTTGCATTGACAGGAGCCTCAGCCGCAGCCACAGGGAAAAGGTATGGATGGTTACAACATTTTTTCAAATCCATCATAATGTTGAGGAGAGACATTTGCTGACCACCACCTCTAGGATTAAGAGCTTCAAAGTTTTTGGTGAGGATGAACTTGTAGTATTTCTTCTGCATGGCTGACAATTCAACTCTGACAATAAATTCAGATTTAGTGGGCATGTTCTTCAAGACGTCAGCTTTCAGACGCCGCAGCATGTGGGGACCCAGCATGTCATGCAGTTTTTTAACTTGCTCTTCTTTGTTAATGTCAGCAAATTCGTTTTGGAAAGAAGCCAAATCATTGAATTTCTCATGACACATAAAGCTTAAAAGGTGGAACAATTCTTCTAAGTTGTTTTGTAGAGGTGTTCCAGTCAATAGGAGCTTGTAAGCAATATTATAACCAGCCAAAAGCTTGAAAAACTGAAAAAAGCAATAACAATTAGATTAGATAAGAAAACTTATAGAAATACAAATTGTATTCACTTTATGATGGTCTTACCTTGGATTGATTACTCTTCAATCGATGAGCTTCATCCACCACAAGAACGGCCCAGTCAATTGATCCAAGGCAAGCCACATCAATTGAGATCAATTCATAACTGGTTAGCAAAACATGGAATTTAATTGTGTTTGATCGGATGCGACCGGCGCGGTTACCCCGGACTGCACCTTCTTCAAATGAAAGTTCGTGCTCCCTAATTACAGCACGGGCATCTTTGTCACCAACATAAGTAACTACATAAAAGTCAGGAGCCCAAACTTCGAATTCTCTCTCCCAATTAATGATGGTAGAAAGAGGGGCGCTGACCTAAAAATGAAAAAGAAGTGAAAAAAACAACTTGAAGGACAAACTATAGTGACACAGAAGGTGAGAAAAAAATTAACTTACAAGGAAAGGTCCTTTGCAGTGTCCTTCCTTATACAAAGAATATAAGAAAGTAATGGTTTGAATGGTTTTTCCAAGACCCATTTCATCAGCAAGAATGGTGTCAGTTCCTTGACCCCAAGAATACCGCAACCAATTCAAACCCTCCAGCTGGTAAGGATGAAGGCACATACCAGTTACATCTAAGTACTCAGGTTGTTTGTCAAATTTGCGTTTCAAGTCTGTTGAAGGTTTCTCAGGAGGAGGAATAAATCTTCTCCTGCAATAAAAGTGAACAGTGTTTAAAGGTGGTGTCACTTGTTTGATTGATCAAGTTCATGAAGAGTTAGGTGTGTTTGAATTCAAGACCACACAATGACCAAGCATTATACTTACTGAGGTCTGTCACCATCATAATCACTCTCCTTTGTCCTTGATTTTTTGCCTTTCTTGGATTTTCCAGACTTCTTACTGCTACCGCCATCAACACCACAAGCAGCACGGAGGTCCTACAATTTTTGTTTTGGTAATACAATGCAATTTGAGGTTTTATGACAAAGAGGACAAGACGATTTACTCACCATGTAATACTCTACAGCTTGTTTCAGACCGTTAATATGGTCATCATCTTCTTCCCAAGTTGCACTATCATAGGCTAAGTCACGCCATTTCACAAGATAAAGACAGCGACCATCACGCATTATGCGATGATTTAGCACGCGGTGGACCTGGAGCCATTCAGGCTTAATACCGTACCTTTAAGAACAAAATGATGAGAAATGATTGATTAGCTAAGGGAAGTAGTCAATGTCAAATAAAAGAAGGAAGTATTAAGCAACACAGTACCTGTAAAACTTCTCTTCCAAAGCCTCTGAGAAAGCTTCTTTGTTGGTTATCCGCTTTCTTCTAGCATCCATTTCATCCAATGGGTCTTCAAGCCTAGGTGGTTCATCCATATCAAATTTACGCATGTAACAGCGGATCATGATGCCATGGAATACTTCCATCTGCAGCTCAGAGATCCAAGAACAGTGCCAGTATGATTTTTCACACCACTTCACAAAATACTCGCGTTGTCTTTGCGGTTTCTTCGTAGGTTTTCCATCACCGTTTTCTTCTTTCTTGTCTTCTTTTTCCACCCAACGCCAGGTGAGAATTTTCTGTACCTTTCCAGGGAGTGGTTTTGCAGAGCATCGTGGGCACTTCCAATCTCCATCAGGAATTTCGGTGAGAGGTGGATTCAGACAGAAAGTATGATATGCCGATGGACAGGAGTCACAACAAAGCAGTTCTCCACCATCTTTGCAAACTCTGCAAAATTCTTGGTGCTCATCATCCTCTTGCTCCTGAGTACCCTCAGCCTCACAATGGGGACAAGACCACTTTCCTTCAGGGGTTTCCTCTAGCTCAGGTTCTAAACACACCAAATGGTATGCCCTGGGGCAAGTATCACAAAGAATAATTTCCCCTCCTTGTTGACAAACTTCACAGTAGTCCTGATGATCAGTTTGTTCTTCATCGCCATCAGGAAACTTTGAGGTGGTTTTGGTCTTTTTCTTCTTGTTCTTTTGACCAATTTTTGTTTTGGCTTTCTTCCGAGGCTGATCAGATTTTTCTTTTTCTTTTTCTTTGTCGTCAGCTTCGACAGCAGCTTCAGGTTCCTCTTCCTTTGTCCCATATTCGTTAAGCATCTGCTCAAATTCAGCATCAGAGTCCTGATCAGACTTGGCGTCGCCATTGTCATCATCATCTGAACTTCCCCTCTTTCTTTTGCTGCCAATTTTGATTTTAATGGTGGGAACCTTCCCTTTTTTGCTGCCACCTGATTTCTTGCTCCGACTTCTACTCTTCTTTCTAGAAGATCTCTGTTCCACTTCATCTTCTTCATCTTCATCTTCATCATTCAAGGCATCTGTATCAGCACCTTTTGATTCTCTTGTGGAGCGTGAGCGGCTTGGTTTAGGTGTGTACGCTTCTTCATTACCACCCTCCTCCTCTTCAGTCTGAGCTCTGGTGTGAGGATTAATTTCCGAAAAATCACGCCATTTGGCAGCAATTAGCATCATTAATTTTCCTATGGGAACCCTCGGGTTTTCTTTACCAAGAAGTGGTCTTACATGCTGTTGGAATAGCTTGTAAGTTGTGAGATTCTGATAGTCGGCCTCAGAGAATTCAATTTCAACATCTGTCAGACCAAATGTTGCACACACTTCATCCACAGATGGCATTCCTGAGAATTTATTAAGACAATAGTAAGAGAAAATAATTTTCTTAAGTGTTTTCAGTACTAATATAGAAAAACTGAACGCATACCTGAAGATTCACTTGGAGTTGCAGAATTGGAGTTAGAAGCAGTCTTCTCCTGTTTCTCCTGTTTTCCTCTAGATTTCCGACTGCCGCTTTTCTTACTGCTTGACGGAGCTGCATCAGAATCTTGAACAGAGTCATCAGGTGCTGCTTCTTGCTGCTCGAATTCAGCCTCCTTTAAGACAAAAAATACAAGGAATGTGAAATACAAAAAAACAGACCAAGAGACCTACTGTAAATAAATTTAAAATTTATTACCTCCTCACTGTCATTCTTCTTCTTCTTCTTTTTCTTTTTACCCTTTTTATCTTCACTCTTTGCCTTTCTTTTCTTTCCTTTCTTACGTTTGCTATGACTTTCTTCAGGTTCATATTCCTCATCATCCTGGAGTAAGAGGTCACTAATAAGACAAGTACATGGATAGAGATAAGGGGAAAAAACACTGTTATGAGGCTACTTACAGCTCGTTTTTCTTCATCGGAGTCATGGGAGGCATCTTCATTTTTGCCAGCACCATCCTCTGCCTCTTCCTCCCCTGGAAAAAAAATAAATGAAAATACAAAAAACATTATAGAAAAACTTGATATCTAAGAGTAGTCATGATGCAGTCAAAAACTTGGTCATTCAGGAATATCCAAGTTCAAAGACAAGAAACATCTACAAAAGTCTGAAAAGAATTC
>NW_026267415.1:314484-334019 GCF_000697945.3 Frankliniella occidentalis | reverse complement strand
TTCTGTTTTTGATACGGGAGCCCTTCCCGTGCTTACAGTCTAGATGAGAGTTTAGTAGGCAGTCTTGAGGTTGGGGAGGGGAGGGCCGGGGCGGGGGTCGCTACCAAATGTGGCACTGCGCTCCGCCCCCGCCTCCCCCCGCTCGGTTGGGCCCCGTCGGACAGCCCCAAGCTAGCGAGAAGTCCCTGGAGTTGGCGAGTGAGCCCTGGACACGGAAGCGGTGCGGGGCGTGCGGGTCCGTGAGGACTTCGTGCAGCAGGGACTCCTTCGTCGAGGACTCGCACCACATCTGCAACACCATACTCCTCGTGAGGGCGCTGCCGGGCGCAGCCACGTCACGCGTCAAAGCAGCAGCCGTACGCCGTACCGTGGCGAAGCCGAGGAAGAAGAGCTGCTCGGGGGTGAACTCCTCCAGTCCGACCAGTCGTGGCTCCGGCCCCGCCCGCTGCAGGTACCGCTGGTACGCCTTGTAGGCCAGCCGCAGGCCGCCGCTGTCGGCGATGTTCTCGCCCTGCGTCGTCACGCCGTTCACCGTGGCCGCCGTGCCCAGCACGTTGTCCAGCTCCGGCACCCGGTACGAGTCGTACTGCTGCACGATGCACTGCGCCTTGCGCAGGTACGTCTCGAGCGTGGCGGCGCTCCACCACTGCGCCAGGTTGCCCTGGGCGTCGCTCTGGCGGCCCATGTCGTCAAAGCCGTGCGTGATCTCGTGGCCGATCACCACTCCCACGCTGCCGTAGTTGAGCGCCCTGTTCCAAGAAAACGGGTTGAGGTTTTCTGTCCGACATTTGGTCGGTAACGGCGGTGCCCTCAAAACACGTACTCGACGCGCCCCCGGCTGAAGAAGGGCGGCTGCAGAATCCCAGCGGGGAAAACTGGAAAACAAAGAAGTGGCACAGTGCGTTTGCTTTTCAAGGCTGAATCACGTGCGTTGACTTACTAATGGAATTGGCGCCAGGGTTGTAGTAGGCGTTCACGACGGCGGGGCCAGTCAGCCACCTGGTGGGCAATCAATATCAGAGGGGAGGTTCGAGGTTCTCGGGGCCGTGCTGCTCACTCGGAGTCACTTACTCTGCGCGGTCGACCGGCCTCCGGAGCTTGACGAGGGACTGGCGCACGAGGTAGCCCCGCACGGCCTTCATGTTGCGGAAGTGGCCGCCGCCCACCGTCACCCCGCGGTAATGCTGCTCCAGCGCCGACGCGTTGGCGTACCAGTCCGGGTAGCCGATGAACTCCGTCATGGCCTCCGCCTTGTGTAGCGCAGCGTCCCGGGTGTCCGAGTCCATCCAGTCGACGGCCGCCATGTCCGCGGCGAAGGAGGCGCGGAGGTCGCGGACCAGCGCCACGGCCGACAGCTTGGCTGCGTCGTCGAAGTGCCTCGCGACGTACTCGTAGCCGACGGCGAAGCCGAGCAGACTGCTGGCGCGCTGCACACAGTCCTTCCAGCGGGGCGAGTCTTCTAAGGTGCCGATGAGCGTGCGGTCGAACTGGAAGGCGAGCTGCCGCATGGCGTCCGTCAAGTCCCCGGAGAGCGCGCGCACCAGGCGCCACCAGATGTAGTTGGCTGCAACAACGCGACCCCTGGGCGGTCACAGTCAAGCCCAGCGGAGCCCCCTCCGGGTCGGCCTCCGCCACTCACCCAGCACGCGGCGCGGCGTCTGGTCGACCAGCGAGACAAGCTTCTGCACGAAGTCGAGCTCCCGAACGACGATGCGCTCCGACGGGTCCACGAGCACGCCGGTGCCGGCCATCATCCCGCGGAGCACGTCCAGCCAGCGCACCTCCGAGTCAGGCCGCACGGGCCGCACCGCCCCGGTCCACGCCTGCAGCTCTGCCAGGGTGCGGGGGTTGTACGTGCGGAACCCGTCGCGCCGACCCTCGGCCGGGGTCGTGATCTGGAAGCAGTACCGTCGGTCAGGCGGTCGGACCGCAGGGGTGGGCAGGGCGACCTGTGTCGTGCGTCTTTTACCCTAGCGAGCTCCGTCTCGAAGAGCACGACCTGCTGGGCCTGCTCCGTGACGCGCGCCGGGTCCAGGCGCACGCCCGCGGCGCGGCCCACCTCCGTCGCCGCGCCCGACATCCAGGCGAGCATGGCGGCGTGCTGCGGGCGGTAGGAGGCGGGCTCCAGCAGCATGCGGCGCGCGAGCGTGAGCGCGGGCTGGTCCAGCGTGATGACGTTCCGGGAGGAGTCCATCTTGTCCGTGAACACGTACATGACGAAGAGCGGGGCGATGGACCACTGCGCCAGCAGGCGGGTCACGGCGGCCTGCCAGCTGAACGAGGCCTCGTCCCAGGCCTCGGCCTGCATGGCCATGGGCCAGCCGCCCAGCGCGGCCAGCTCCTCCAACAGCGGCGACAGCCCGTCCGCCTCCACGGCCTCTGTGGTTGTGTTCAGGAAGGTGAGCATGCGCATGGATGTAGTGCTGCACTACAGTAACACTTTGTCTAGGCTCACCGGAGTTGAGGCAGGTCTCGTACAACTTCTTGGCCTGTCGGACAGGGACCGGCTCTCCGGGGTTCGCGTCCACCTCCAGGATGCCCTTGAGCTGCCGCTGCAACCTGTCCTCGGCCTCGTTGAAGTGGTTGAAGTGGGACTCGGTGGCCGGCACGGGGTGCTTGGAGATCCAGCCGCCGCATGCGAACTCGTAGAAGTCAGTGCACGGGTCCGCGGACATGTTGAGCGACTCCAGGAGCGAGCGCGCTGTCAGCCAACGTGGTGCGGCGCAAACATGTAGTCATAATTCAGTCACAGTCACAGAGCTATCCCCAAAATTAAATTACCGGATCTTACCGGCAACTCGGCACGCCCTGCTCTCGCACACCTCGTAGGACTCGAGGATGGCTCCGTTCTCCAGGTAGTTCCCTCCTCCGCCTGCGAACGCACGGAGGAGGGCTGCGGGTTACAGCGCGTTACGTCCATAAAGGTGTCCCCACAATGAGCGCGAGGCGATGCCGGGTAGGCGATGCCGTGCAGCCAGGCCGTGCTTGCAGGCCGTGACGGCAGGTTTACCGACTTTTATGCGAATACAGCTTTACTTAGAAGATCGGAGGCGTAGCTCCGCGTAAGCGGCACGGCCTGCAAGCACGGCCTGGCTGCACGGCATCGCCTACCCGGCATCGCCTCGCGCTCATTGTGGGGGCACCTTAATATGCGGGCCAAAAACACCCCCACTCTCCCGCAAAAATGACAGAAAAAACATGAGGGAAGTCCAGGGTACCCACCGACATCGTAGTTGAAGATGTTGCGGCCCTCAGTCAGGCAGGTGAGGGCCACCAGCACGCAGACGACGCTGACTAGCCTGGAACAAGCGCGTCTTGTGCCAACTCGTATCATTTCGCGTCACTCCCGCGATCGCATGCATTATCCGACCCGCTTTGCCCCGCGCGTATTTTTATCGCATGCTCCGCTGGTCCAAATGGGGAACGGGGCCTGGGTTAGATCATTGCCCTTCCCCTTCCCGCCTACTCGGAGTACGCGTTCTGCGTACCCGCGGCGAGCATTATGGGGACGGCAAAAGCAAAGACTGACCCGTTCGATAGAAAATCTCGGCTTTTCTTAAATGAAGTAATTGTAATCTTCACTTAATTTCTGTGGGTCAATTCTAAACAATATTTAAATTTGAAAAAAAAAAAACAACCTCAAAAACTGAGAAATTTTGACTTGCTGACAAGCTTTACAGTGAAGATGAAAGGGACTGCCACCCCACCCCGCCGTTGTCCTGCACCCACGAGCTCCTTCCTGTACTCACTGTCGGCGGAGCGGAGCTGCCATGGTGAGGGCCCCGGGTCCGTTGGGCCGGCTCGGGAGGCGTCCGCCGTCAGAGTGAGTCCTCGCCCTCATGACCGACCAGGCATTTCCAAAATTGTGCGAGAAGAGAGGTCACCATCCTTCCCTGCCACACCCCCTCCGGCCCCTCCTCCGCCCCTCCACGACCGCGCGCGCTCCGATAACGCCTCTGGGTGGCCGTCGTCCTGTTCTCTGTTCCGTTCTGCTTTTCTTTCGACCCGCCGCTCGTGCCGACTCAGACCACACTTGCATGTTCCATTCATGCCCTTCTCCAGACCAGCCACCCCGCTGCCCCCGCCGCCCGCGCCCCCTTCCCCGCCACGCGACACGACGCACTCTTTGCTGCTGGGAGCGCCTGGCCGGGTAGGCACGCTGCCCAACTTCTGTGCATCTCGCTGAGAGGTGTTTGCCTAAGTGGCAAGGAGTACTACCAATGATACAATCAGTGTTGTAAAGAAATCAAAATTTATGAATTGGAAGATACAAAAATCAGTAGAGCAGCGTATACAATTTCAGAAAATTAAAAATTACAAACATTGAATAGTGTATCCTGGAAATGCTGCTTGCATAGGTTGTAACAAATCAATCAGAAAATAAATGGTGCCTGATAGGCCCTCAAAAAGAGAATAAAACCGATCTGGACACCTTTCTCGATGATTATTGAATTCAAAGCACCAGTCTGCAAACACGCAAGCTCTGTAAAGATACTTTGCTGCTTCTACCTCAGAGAATTCATCTTGTCGCTTCTGCAAAAAGGATAGTTTTTTTTAGAAACTGATTACGTTTTTCAAGAAATTTTTAGAGAAAAAAATCAAGAGGAGAAAATACCTTGAACAATTGGTAAAGGGAAATGAAAGTGTATGCATTTCCTGCTGTACCATGGCAAAGACCGCACCCTTTGCGAAGTAGTCCACGCCTCCACACTACTTCACCACAAAGTACAGCAGCAGACAAGTAGCGCCTCTCTCCGAAAATCTAGAATTAAAATCCTGCTTACTTGCAAATCATAAGTTTAGATCTGAGGAAAAGTAAAGTATACTCAACCTCATAAGCAAGGCAAAAAAGTTGCACAGCTCCAGGAGCACCATGGCACCATTGTACAAGACGGTCTGATGTGCTTCCCTCTGAGGATAAAACATTGCCACTTCTAAAACGGCACTCCAGTAAATCATCAATAGTTGGTTGGATGTAATGCCTGAGATCTTCTTCACTTACAAACTCTCTAGCCTACAGAAAATAACGTTTCATTAAATGCATTCCGTTTTTACCGCTTATCAAAATTGGATAACGCAGTACACTTTCACTTCTTTTACCTGAAGCAGTAGATACAGGATACCTGCAGTTCCATGAGCAGCTCCAAAATAATTTTTATCATGCCACTTATATTTTAATGGAGCCTTATATTTTTCATCCACAGCAAGGCTGTGTCCTTGATCAATTATTATTTTTATTACCTAAAAAAAGTCAAGTTCAAAAAATAATAGAGAAGCAGTAGCAGCTACTAGGCTTCTTGTCTTTTCCTTGTGTGTGGGAAACAACTTACAGCTTTTATATTCGATTCGCTAAAATGTACTGAAAAGTTATTCTTTTTCATGAAGAGTACGGAGTACAGAAATCCAACCCGCCCATACAACAGCTCATTAGGCATATCAGAGTTGGGGCTTTTCACAAGCCGGTACATTTCTTCTAATCTGTAGAAAACATTATAAAATAGCAAATATTAATTTACAAATAGTGACAATAATTTCACTTTTTTCATTAAACTTGCCTCTGATTTAGTAATTCTTTAGCTTCTATGTTATCATTAATCAAGGCGTTTAATATAAGAACACCAGAGTTACCATTTAGAAAATTTACTCGAGATCTGTGAGGATTGCTGTGCGCTAATTTTATGAAAGATTTGGCAATCTAGAATACAGATGAAAAACAAGACATTACAATTTATTTTTTTAAAACTGTAAACTGTAATAAATAATAAATAAGTCAAAAGTGACAGTGATACCTGTTTGTGTTCTCCACTAAATCGGCGGCTTGCTAAAAGAAATACTAGTGCGACACCAGCCACTCCTGTGTACACTGAAAATCCTGATGTAGCAACATCTTTTTCATGGGCCATTACATCTTGAAGCAGAATTTCTGCATTCTGTCTCAATTTTGTTATGAACAGTTCTGTGATCTGAAAAAATGGACAAAAATTAATATGGTGGGAAAAAGTGACATCGTAGAATCATGGATATTGTAGTATGTCTAATACTACTAACATCTACCTTGTATACGTTGTTCTCTTTTTCAACAAAGTCGTTTAAAATATTAGCATCAAAGTCTTGATAGATGTTTTCATAGTATCTATCTTTAGCAACAGCGTCTGCTTGCACATTCACAACAGGCCAGATTCCGCTCGCCATAATTTTCAATTAATTGATGATCGATAATGAGAAGATACAAGCATGGATCCAAAATTACTTTGAACCTTTTCATCAAACCAGTCAATCTGCCAAAATTCAGTTAAATATTTGTGTTTGATTCCGATTTTCATCCGGCTTCTTCAGCATCTTGTCAATATTTTGATTTTGAACATTATTCTCAGTAGAGATCCGCCTGACAACTCATTCTGCCAATAAGCTTCCTAGAGGTTAGCCGACCTATCAAAAATTTCGTAAACAGTAAAGTAATCTTTCGTTTGTGACTAGGTTTGTGATGTAAAAGGTTCAAGTAAGTAGCTTTCACAGTAACAAAGGTCTACTCTATGTGTAATCGGTTATTACTTAGAAGAGGCATCACTGCGGAATCAAGGATCATACATTTGTAGCCGAATTTACCAATTTCCCTTTGGTGTCCTGATATTATTTTGCCATGGTTTCCCCAAATATACTTACAATGGTTGGAGCTGGGGCTAGCAAAGTAAAGGAGGCCAACATAAATCTTCATTTTTCTATTTAAAATGTTTCTCTTGTATTTCAGAAAAATATCTACTTCTTGATCGAACATCAATGGACTGTTTCAGTTATAATGGCCAGTGAATTGTCAAATTGTCGTGTTCTTTTCAAACCCAATGAGGACCAAGAACGCTTTTCTTCTAATAATTTTACTTGCTCTGACAAGTTCATTATTTGTGATATTTGGCGGGAATCAACAAACATCTATTCAAACCATAGTATCAGAAACACACAAGCGTTTTAATAAACTGAAACAGCTAAAGGTCAGTAACATGGTCAATTTGATTGCACTTTGAATTTTCGTTCTTCATTTTTGTTTAATTTCATCCATCAAGAAAAGCTTAATTTTGAAGTAATTTTAATATTTTGATAGGAAAACATAAACCAGCCTGATGAGAAGAGATTGCTCACAAGTGAAAAACACTTGTTTCAATTAGGATTCGGAAAAAATCCTCATCTCTATCCTAATTCTTTGTGGAGCAACACATCAGTTCCTGTTGTAGTCACATATGTCAAGACTGCTGAACATGGGAAGCATGCTGTTGCATTTCTTCGAAATGTTCAACACTTCCTCCCCAATACTACAGTTTTAATCTATAATCTAGGTTTGGATCAGAATGACATTCAGACTGTAAGTTCTCTCAACTGGTTTATAAATTGTTCAAGGAAAGGATTTCTTGTCATATTTATTAAAATATATTTTGCAGATTCTAAATTATTGTGAAAACAGTCGGTGCATGGTTTTACCATTTGACTTGGAATCATTTCCTTCACATGTTAATGAGGATGTGTCTCATGCTTATAGGCCTCTCATAATTCAGGTAGGGCTGTTGTAGTCTGAGAAAGAGAACCTTCTTATTATTCTTAAAATATGCAGTAATATTTTTCTTCTTAGGATGCACTTAATAGAGTTGGTGGTGTGCTTTTCCTTGAATGCAATATAAGGCTCACAAAGTCACCAAAGTCATTCCTGAAAGTGCCTATAAATGATCAGAAGGGACATGGTATCATTGCCTGGGCTACAAGACATGCCACATCATCTCTAACCCATCCAAATATGTTTGGATATTTTCAAACCACCACAGAAAACTTTCTTTTTCAGTCTATGGTAAATATTTGCTTTTTAAAAAAGGGAATAATGAATGAATTTGTGTTATGTTAACTCTCTAAAGGTTCTCTTAAAATTGGTTTTAGGTAGAGGCCAATAAGCTTCTCATCTATAACACTGCTGACATTCATAACAACATTATGTTACCGTGGGTGCAATGTGCTTTAACGGAAGATTGCATTTTCCCGATTGGTTTGTATTGTTTATTTAAATTTTATGCCTTCTGCTAACTTTAAATTTTGCTATAAATGCTTTATTTATTTCCTTGCCTCTAGGTGCTCAATCAAGTGGGTGCCATTTCAACAAGAAGCCCCAGTATAGATATTCAGGATGCCATAGATATGATGCCTCAGCTTTAAACATTGTTCTAGGTCTTCAGTTTGACTTCAAAGATGATCTTTACACATATCCCAGTAGTCAGTCTTCAGAAAATGAAGTTCTATTTAGAATTGTTAGTGAGACAGATGCCTTAAATGAGTTTAATGCACTGGAAGGTAATAGCACTATTATTCCTGGGTTTAGGTGAAGCGCTTGTAGCAGATGTCTAGCCAATCACTTATGTGTGTGCTCATGTATTCAATTACTTAGATTGCTCTTTCAAAACTTTTTAATTCAGTAGTGTCAAGTGTGAATCTAGTCATGAGTGTGCCTTAAATGCACTTTTGTGCACAAAGACTAGTAAGAGCAAAACAAAACAATTCAGCCTTATTCTGTAAGTTTTCCATCTGTTTGACAAAATATTATGTTAACTAGTCAGCAGGTTGTTCCTGCCCCTCATTGCAAAAAGACTCCTGCAAAGGAATAATTACTGCCTAATGTCACATGGGATATTGCCACTGATTCAAATGTGTATTATTTGCTAGTCAATATTATTTAAGTGGGTATCTGTTTTCTGGACAAACTATTGCTGCTTAACCTGAATGAAGTCAAAGTGGCCGAGACATTTTCTTTTTGACCAATTATGCCAATTTATATTTTTATATAATATTTCTGAGACATGTTTTTCTAGAAATAAAATTAAAATTTATTTATGCACAATCAGTTTTTCAATCATTCTCAACATCTACCTTAAAAACAATATTGAAGTAAGCATATGTATAAAAATTCATTAGATAAAAACAAAACCACAGCAATTATTTTTCTGTCTGTCTTGTTAGTAGACAGTCATTGAGTTCTCAAACATGCCAAAGAGATCCTCTTCAGATTGCTCACGAGGAGCTAGCTTTGTTATACGAGACTGTAAAAAAAAACATACATATTTAATAACATTTTCAAAAAAAATCTTAGGAAGTTTAAACTCATACATAAGTATATGTATTTTTAGGCAGAAGAAAGACACATACCTGAGGGAGTGTGCCTTTCACTAGTTTTGGAATATCATCTTTCTTATAGCCAAGGGCTGACAAACCATTTTCAACTTTCATAACATCCATGTAACGACGCAAAGTATCTCCCAATATGCGACCTGTTAAATCATTATTTTTTTTCAATAGAAAGGCTTAGTGTGAAACAGATAGATAAAATACATATGTTTCTATTTAACAGACCTGCATCACTTTTCTTAGCATTGCTTATATCAGTACCCAACAGCTCAGCAGCCTCAAGATGTCTTTCTGGGCAGGCTTGTGCAGTAAAATTAAAGACTGCAGGTCCACTCATAACAACTGACAGGCCATGAGGAATCAGTGGATGATCATCACTTGAAAACAAACAGTAGGTAAAAACAGGACAGATTAAGTGTATGAAAAGAGCACTTGGATAATTTTTACTCACTCATAATCAGCAGGCTGAAAGGTCTTCACACCACCTGATATTGGGTAAGACATTCCATGGCAAAGATGAACTCCAGCATTACCAAATCCAACTCCAGCCATTGTAGACGCAAGATGCATGTGTGAGCGAGCCTCAAGATCATCAGAGTGATAAACAGCCCTGAGAAGTAAATTTATGACAGGTATGATAAAAATCAGGAAATACAGCTACAAAATAATAGTAGAAAAATAATTATATTTACCTTTCAAAATACTTCCTCATAATATCAAGGGCAAATTTAGCCCACACATCAGAAATGGGATTTTGCCCATTGTATGCAGGACGCAAGTTTGGATTATCTGGCCTTGGACTTCGTTCAGTGTAAGGAATAGCAGTGTAGGATTCCAAGGCATGGCACAAAACATCAAATCTTAAGGAAAATAGAATAAAAAGTGGTAATTATTCTTATAAGTTCACAGATAAGTAGTCCCCCCCCCCCCCTCCAAAAAAAAAATCCCAAACTCTTACCCGCTGTACACACAAACTTTCTCAGGTAAAGAAAGGGTATGCAAAGGATCAACAATGCCAAGAACTGGGCGCAAAGCTCTGTGAGAAATTCCTGTTTTGACATTCATTTTTTTATAATCAAATATACTAACACCTGTAGTTTCACTCCCAGTGCCTGATGTTGTAGGTACTAAATTTCAAAATAAAACAAAGTTAGTAACAAAGTTCACTGAAATTAAAAATCAACAAAGTTTAAACTGTTATCTTATACATACTGGCAATCAGAGGTTTTAGGGGAACCGTAACTGGCTTTGCTTTACCAATCGGTGCATTGACATAGTCTAAAAACTCTGCCTCCCGATCACAAGAAAATAGATTTGCAGCTTTACAAGTATCAATTACTGATCCACCTCCAACAGCAATGAAACCATCAAAGTTATGAGCTCGTGCATAGTTTGCTGCCTCAATCATGCTAGAAGCGGGATTTAAAGGTAAATTAATATGATGAAATTATCATGGAAAAATTATTAGCCACATTTTGTCAATACCTTCCATCAGTTGGTTCAACCCGAACTTTATCAAATACTTCAAACTGTACACCAGCTCGAGACAAAGAATCAACAGTTGCCTTCAAAGGAGGCAACTTGGCAATGTTTGGGTCAGTCATAACACAAACCTTCTTTGCTTTCATATTTGCCATGTCCATTCCAACTTCCTGAGTCACACCTGGTCCATATCGCACAGTGGAGCATGTCATCTAAATCCAATCAAAATTAGTTGAAGTAAACATTCACTAACTTAAAAATTAATGATGTGCGTTAGAAAAGGTTTGTACCTCAAAGGCATAATCTTTGGATAGCTGAGTGGCGGGTCCTGCAGTGTAGTGTGCAGCATGATTTGCATGGGCAGGGCATCGGCACCTGGGAATAATGTTTGACTACATCAATCTGACACAACTGAAATTATTATGAGCACCAAAAACAAGGAAAAAGGCAATGGAAAATCCCACCTCCCCCTGTATGATTTTAAAGCAGAGCTTGGGGCAGTGGGGTACAAGTTGTATACAAGACAGAAGAAATAGGTGACAGTTGATAAACTTACGAATTGCCCGAAATGGTTTGCATTAAATTTACGATTCTTCCTCGAGAAGCCATTTTGAGGTAGGTTATGCCCACGGGTTGCTAAAAATTTGCAAGCCGTCCGAGTGGCAGAGTGAGCTTTTGCCGTCTTCAGGCCCCAGACAGTGGCTTGTTTGGCGGACGGAATTGTACTGCTGTCTTTCCGCTATCATGGAAGAAGGGAAAGAGTCCCAAGTACCCAAGTCCAATCGCTGTTTGCAACGGCTTGGCAGCAGCAGGTTTCTTGTTTATTTACGAATTGCCACCAGAAACGTCACAAGTGCCCGGCGGCCCCGGCGGGAGCGGGAGGGGGAGGGGGAGAGGGACAGTCAGCTGGGTGTGGGAGGGGGTGGTGGTACCAAGCATGATGGGCTGCCTACCTATCTGGCGGCAATGTTGTGCGGCGCTCCGCCGGCGGCCGGCGCTGCACCAAGGACAGTGCAATTAGAGCATCCAATCCGTTCAGCCTTATCTGAGTGCCCGTCTACTGTCGCACCCTGTGGCAGATAACTGATGCCGTGATCGAAAGAACAGCTCAAATGATAATACATATGAACGCGCAGTGGAAAATAAACGGATAGGGTATCTTTAAAAAAAAAACAACAACACGCACATGCCCAGAGGCAAACATGGTTCTTTCGTACTCCCATCCTAGTGGCACTTCCCCCGGAGGGCAAAAAGCAAAAAGCCAATCTTAGCAGCTTTAATTGTATTCATCGGAGGTGGCGTTAGGTAAACAAAGCGTTAGAAGAGGGCCTCAGGGGGTGGAGAGAGAACAGGTACATTTTTTGAAAAAATAAATCCAAATAGAGTCATTGATTATTACACGATAAGCTTCGAACAGCATCAGTATCTGTATATTTGCCCGGCAACGGCCACGACGTTGCGTGTGTCGCACCCGCGGAGCGCGTCCGCCCCGCGTGTGTGCTCACGTGTCGCGCGCCCGGAGCGGCCTGCCAATCACACCCGGCACAATGGCACACCCCCTTCCTCCCCGCGACAATATTTCGATTAGGCGCCGCGGAGTGAGTAATGAATCATTGTACAAAAGCCAGACAATAGATTACTCCGGGTTGTACACGCGCTAGCGCGGGAGGTATTGGCCGCGCGGTCGCATCACAGGGCTACAGGAGGATGACTCTTTACCGTCAAGTTTGCGTCACTTTTTATTTATTTATTTTTTCTCGCTCTTAGCGGCATCGACCGACAGCGTCGCGCTCTTGGGGCGCGTCGTTACCGTATGTGCTTCGGGTTTCGCCTTCGCCCCCCTGGCATATGACGGCGCCGCGAGCGTATTTGAATGTCATTGGGATTCCCTCGCAGTACGACAGACAGCATTCAAGGCAAATTATTTTCCTCAAAGACAATCGGCCAATCACTCGTCTCGCACCGCTGGAGAAAAATTGTGACGAGGCGTGTGACTAAAAGCGACCCAATTTTTTCATAAGTGGTTCGATTTTTTTTTCTTGAATCTCTTCACCCCCTCCACTATTTCCCCGCGGGCCCACCTGATTACCGGACTCTTGCGGTCGCCCCGGGCGAGTGTCCGTGCCACTGTCTCTGACTGATCGTTAATCCAGTTTCCCATGCCCGGCCCCGTCATGCCCACCAAAAGTCTGTGGTGGCGAGAGAGTTGTCCGAGGGGGCCGCTATCGGGGCGGATCACAGTCGTGGAGCCCTTTCCAACGCAATCGTCGGTCGCTCTCCAGCCCCGGGCAGCAGCGGCTGCGGTGGTGGTGGGAGAGCAGCGGGGTGGCGGTGGGGGGCTCCTCTCTCCCGCCCCATCCCTCATCCCTCCCACGGGGACGGGGACGCGACGGGGAGCCAAATGCAGCGGAGAGGTGGCGACAGAGTTAAAAGGCGGAGAGACTAATGTACGCGCGGCTCATTCTGTGTGCCGCATTAGTATTTGAGTCTCACGCCCGCCCCAGAAGGGTGTCCTGGGAGTTCCCACGCAACACGATTGATTTCGATTCGAGCATGAGAGAAGAGCGCCCTTCTCTCATGATTCGAGGCATGTTATAATACATGCATTGAAATAAAATGCAAAAATTAAAAATATGCACGCATCCTTGACGAATCCAGACCACTGGCACACTGAGGGATCGTAAAGAAAGTACGTCCGTTTTTCTCAGATTAATTCGGCAAATTGCTGGAGCTCGGCGCCTGCGAGCCTCGGGGCAGGCCACCCTGCAGTACACGCATGCCCTGCAGGCAAGATATTGCCGACCTATTAGGCGCCTGCATAGGCGAAACTTTCGCAGTTTCGTTACCGCGAACGACGGACGTACTTTCTGGATGATCCCAAATCACAGAGGACTTTCTTTTTTCCCAGCAGATAGATACAAATTCGTATATTTTTCAGATTTGATTCAATACTTCCGTCTTGCAGTATGCGCTCACGGCTGTGCAGTGCATCTTGCAATGGTCAAAAAAATCACTTGCCACTCATCATTTCGGGTGCACACATAAGTGCAACGTTGTTGATCAAAACACTTCATATTGAGAACTTAATTTTATGGGTGCTTCATTGCGCTACAGAGGCAACCGCCCCGGGCGCCTTTGGCAGCCTCCGACCGCCCCAAGGTTCTCCTTCTCCATGCTCCAGCGCGCGGCCGGCCGGAGGCTGGTTGGCCCGTGCCAAACCAGAAAGCGAGCCGCGCTGGTTTGCGAATCGCCTAGATCGTGGGAGGGGTGGAGGCACGTCCGTCCGTAAGGTTACGTGCCGGCAGCCGAGTCCCCGCGCAGTGCGCTGCCCTTGCAGCGCCTTGCCAGTGCAGACTATCGCTGGAGTACGCTCTGGAGCCCAGTCTCCAGCTCCAGTCGCTACAGAGTCTCCGGTGTTGGCAGCTGTGGCACGGCGCCGCGCTGGTGCACCATTTCCGCAAAGCACAAGCAACTCTCCTCTCAGGGAAATGATTCGCGGGTTCTTAAGTAGCCTGAGCAGCGCGGCATAACCGGTGCACTGCACGGTGCAGTGGTGGGGCGGCCGGGTGAAGCCTGGGTGCAGCAAAACCTAGCACACATCATGTAACCGGCTGAGCTTCCCCGAGCGAGCAGCGACCGGCCTGAGCGGGGCTTGGCGGTCCGTGTTCTGTGCTGCGCCCGAGCCTCATGATGGGGCTGTGCGTCGCCAGATGTTGCCGTCTCATGTCTTGCCGAGAGAAGAAATACGGTTCGACTTCGGGTATCGCTGCGCTCCGCGCCATGGCGGAGACAGGCCCGGGTGGGTGATGGGGTGTTGCAATGGCGGCGCCGATGACGCAGGTCAAAACATACTAAATGCAGTCGCCTGCGCCTGCCTGGACCAACTGAGACTGATAGGATACGAATGCCTAACGCAAGCGGGTGGCAGAGCCCGATACAGGTGCCCCCAAATCAGGTGAAGCGAGGGAACGTGGAGGCCAAACGCCCGAATCCCCTCCCCTCCGCAGGCACGGCACCCGCCCTGCACTTGGGCGCTCAGGGCGGGGTGGGCAGCCGTCTCCGCGCGGCTGCTCGGCGGGTCGGCCTACCCAACGCGTTGCAGGCGCTTCGCGTCGTCACGGGAGTCGTTTTCAGGGACGGCACCGGAATAATTACACGTTTTGGAGCTTTTGTGGTAATGGCCGGGCGGCTGTGCTGGCCGCGGCTAGCCGGGCGGCGACGAGCCGTGCACGTGCGCGATAGACGCCTGGCGGGACTGTTCCTGTTCGACCCAAATGAGGGAAACCAGTTCCAACGCCACGATATGGATGGATTAGAGACGCCGCCCGGGCCAGGCGGGCACAGTCGCCGACGCGCCGCGCCCGATTGCGAAACGTTAAGGAGCATAGAAGAAAAAGTAAAGTAATAAAAATGGAACTGGATTGGAGGGGTGTGGTCCGGGGTGTGGGGGGTACTCGAGCGGTGGACTACATCAGAGTGCCGAGCCGGCCCCCCGAGGCTCTGAGACACGCGACATGTCGTTTCGCGGATCGTCGTGGAGGGAGAGGGGCCCGGGCCCGCGCACGGCGCCCGCGCACCGCGCCCGGGCTGTGCGGCCAGGGGCGTTACGACGGTACTTACCCGCGGATGGATGGCTCTGCAGCCAGGACGCCGCAGCAAAAACAAACTGTCTGGTCGGCCCCGGCTGTCGCGGAACAAGTAGACCCGGCCCGGCCCAGCCCACACCCGGGGGTCGCAATAGGCGCACTCGCGCCCGCGCCCACCGCGACAGTCTGCATGCCGATGATGACACGGTGACATTATTTGCGCCGAGTCCTGTATGGCCGGGCCTCAGCCGGGCCTGCAGGAGGGGCTGCTTTGTCGGCCGAAGCGCGCGCGGGGGCCCCGGCCATAGAGGGGTGCATATTTCGACCAGTCACAGTGCAGGGCCCGGACAAATAGCTTTTCCAGTCATTTTCCAGTCACCAGTTAATCGGCAGAAAATCACCCCTAGAGACTCCAGTCACTTTTCAAGTCACGTCCACTCATTTTCTAATCATTTTCCAGTCACCGATCCAGATTTGACTACGAGTCAGAGTACATCCATTCCTGAAGTGATGTACCTCTAGGACACCCCCATCGTCCCGGCACGAGCCTGTCCAGGCGTCCTTCGAGTCCATTGACGTCATGGCTCCTCTCCCGCGGAAGTCTTGCCTCCGTCACATTTCGATTCGAATCAAAAACCAGCTCCTTAGTTGTTATCCAATATGATTACGTATTTATATACTTTTTTAAATGACTCTTTTCCTTTTCACACCTGAGAAAACCCCGAGGCAACGAAAAGCGCCCTTGGGCTCCCCACATTGTCGGCAAAAGTAAGATCAGATTCAGATATCTATCTAAAGCGATAGAAAGGGTGGCGGTTGACGGTGCCTTCGCCAACCGCAGGTGGCGGGGTGGGGCGGGGGCAGGTAGGGAGTAGGGTGCATGGGTACCTGCAAAACACACGAGGCATCTGAGGCACACATCGATACGCGGCCAGTAAAGATTGCCCCTGATCGCGATTTAAATATGCTGCATCTCTGCCAAGGGCATTTTGCGGGGAGCCGAGGCCCACCAGGATAGGCAGCCCGTCGGTCTCCTGCTCCCCCCGCTGCCGCCTGTGCCCCCGCCCCGGCCCCGCCCCGCCCCGCGCGGGCCACAACGCCCCGTCGGCGGCCGCCGACGTTGGCGCGCGCCGCCAGTCTACCGCGAGCTTAGATCCACTTGGGACACGGCGAGCTGTTCTGCGGCCTCTCTGCTGGCCTGCCCGAAGCGTGCGCGCGCGCTGCTAGTCGTCCCCGTGCACCCACTCAGGGCCCGGCCGCCCCCCGCGGACCCAGCCGCCGCCGCCGCCGCCGCCGCCGAGGAGAAGGAGTACGCGCCACACGCCCTCCCCGTGAGTGTCGCGCCGTCCGCCCCCCTGGAGCGTGGAGAGCTGCCCGTCGATGTGTCGTGTCACCAGGAGCACGGCCTCGGCGAGGCTGACTTGCACCTGACCGGCCGGGCGGCCGCTCCCAAGCCGGCCCTTCCCCCTGGAGTGCCGCCTCCTCTCCTCCAGAGTGTTGCCCAACTTTAGTAATTACCCGCGGCCGGTGACCCGTATCTCCGGCCGTGCAGTTGCAGTGCAGTTGCAGTGCAGCCGCCTCGCCTGCAAACTGCATGTTGTGCGTCTGCCGATGATGTGTAGTTTTCCATACTTTCTCCACGCGTGAACGGTGTGATTGCCGCCGTTGCCGCCGTGCGCCGGGCCGCCTACAGACAGCCTCCGGACTGTAATGGGCTGCTAGCAGGAGGAGGTCGCGAGCTCGCTGCCGGGGCTCGGCGCTGGTCAGGGAAGGACCACGACGGCCGGGCCCAGCTCGGGCTGGCTGACTCGCGAGCTGGACACATTCCGGCCGGGCAGCACGAGTAGCAGGACCACGGCTTCTCTTCAGGAAGTGCAACTTCGGCAGGCGCACTACGCTCGTCTGGCAAGGGGTAGTAAGACTCTCGGACCGACTGGCAGCAATGGCCGACAACCGCCCTCAAAGGAAAATTCTCAGAGAGGGGTCGACCGGGGAATCAAAAAAACCGTCGACCGGATCAACATATGCCCCAGAACATGAAACGACGACGAGCTCGACGACGGGGCATGTGGTCGCGCATTCGCCGCGCGCGTTTCTGCCCCAAATGGTGAAAGGGGATCCAACGTGTCGCGTCGTATTCGCCATAGGGAGAGAGGGAGATGCATAAGAAAACCAGGAAAAAAGAGGCGGCTGCCGTATAGCTGCGCTCTATGCAACAACGTGCAGCAGCCCGGGGCGGCCGCCGCGCTCATGACGGAGGGTGGAGGCTCGCTTGATGGCGAGCAGGGAGCGAATTAAGAACATGCCATCTGTCTCTCTCACTCTCTCTCTCTCTCTCACTCGCTCAATCTTGGCCAGGCTACGCAACCGCTGCACCACGGAGTGCACTCGCTTCACCGAGAACAGAGTAGTTGTGACACGGTCACTGCTCTGTGCGCGCCAATTTGCGTCTGCTCGGCGGGCTTGTTACACGATGCGCATAGATACAAATGAAAAGCCAATCGACAGAAGTCCATCGCCAGTCACCAGCATTCTATTTTCCGTTTTCTACGAGCACATCTTCCAAGCGAGTGCCGGGTTCATGTTTTGCACTCTTCTCACCCCGCCGCGTCGCGACCGCGAGGTTTGCTCTGCCGCCGCGCCGCCGGGTCGCGACATTGCCTTCATCACACCGCACACCGCGCCGTCCCCGTTGCGATTTGATTGTTAAGCAAACAGCACATCCCTGGAAAAAGGAAGAAAGAGACGGGGGTGGGGGGGGGGGGGTCGCCGGGCAATACCAACGTCTCATCCTGCAGGAAAGAGTCCCGCAAACCGCCTCTCGGCGGGGCCTTCTCCCCACCTTTCTGTTTACACGCGACATTTAGACACGAGCATACCAAACGCGTCGTAGCGCATGAGGAATGAAAGAAACGCGCGAAATAGGATAGAGATCGCAACGATATCGACGAGTTGCTGCGGCTGGGGATGCCGCCACAGGGAATCGCGTCGCTGTCGTAACGTTGTCTGCCAAACCATTGGCACCCATACTGCCGCACCCATGGGCAAGTGACCCGTCTTTCTTTACGCGGGAGGCGCGGCGGCGTCGAGCTCTCGCCGCCGACCTGTACACCGGAGCGGGGCGCCGGCCCGGCCGCGCGATTAGAGTCAATGTGAAGGGCGATAGGGTCCCTCCCCCCCCCCCCCAGAGCCGCTGATAATGAAACGAAAACAAGAAGAGCAATGCCCACGCGACCGGCCGGCCGGGCCACCGACCACCGCGGCCGACCAACCGGGCCACTCCCGCCACTTCTAGTTTTACGTTGCAGAGAGAGAGAGAGAGAAAGAAGTCATGGGGCGGGGAACGGGGGTTCCCGACTAACTGCTTTTTATTATAAAATGAGAGACAAGTGGGGGTGTTGCAAAACGCTGCTCAGCTCTGGGTTCGAAAAAATCCGGCCGCCGTCGCCGTCACCGTCACCTGTCAGCTCCTGAGCTTGAAATGATTTAACGCCCACGGAAAAGAGGGGGGGGGAGGGGGTATTTGATTTCGGGGCAAGCTGAAGCTGGCTAGCCCGGTTCTACTCACGCGTTCCTGCTCCTCCCGTCCGGACAGCGAATAGACAACCGAAACTGACTCTGTTCGCTGATGTGATGATCTGACTCACCTGACATGAGACACCCATCCTTATGCGCACATACTTTGTACGGGTCCTCTGTGACAAACTCGAGGACAGACTACAGGGTTGGCCCATTTTCGTATAGTTATTCTGTGCTCAGGTATCCAAAGGTACGGGCTGTACATCATTTCCATGCTGAACGTATACAATACAAATAAATGTCACGGTCTCGGACGACAGGGCGGCGACCGTTGACCTGTCGACCTACCAAACCAAGGGCGTATGACCATGACTAGGGATCTTGGGCCCACCTACAGATTTTCTTTTTGAGGGAGGGGGAGGAGGGGAACGCCTCATGTTGCAGCCGATTTCCTTCAGCAGCGTCTGCTGATCTCTACACTGGTAAAAGAAGTGTGCAAATATTGTACACTTAAGTGTGCAACTCATGATTTTGCACATTACAAGGTGTTTAACTGAACTGCACTCTTTGGTGTTTGCAAACATGAAACATTAGTTATGGAAATGTTAACAAAATGTTTAATGTTTGAACACCATAATTGACGTCTAGTTCAGTTCGACATCATGACGTGTTTAGTTTCTGCACACTTGAAACGGCACATCATTTCGTGTGAAACTTTCTACATTTGTTTTACCAGTGTAAAACTGAAGAATTTCAAGATATATTTTATTTTGTTTACAGAAAAAATTAAGAGAT
>NW_026267415.1:312070-313224 GCF_000697945.3 Frankliniella occidentalis | reverse complement strand
GGCGGGGGCGGAACGGGGAGTGAGCGAAGAAAGGAAAAACTGCGAGTTCCTCAATCAGCAGACTGCTGGGCATCGCCTGTGCCCCGCTCTCCTCTCGCGCACCTGCGCCCTGCTGCAGGAAAGATTTTAATAAGGCCAGTTTGGGCAAGCAAAGCACTGCACACACACACACACACACACACAGCGAATTGCACTGCTTCTGCTCGTGCATGCGACGTACCGCCCGCGCCGCGTGTGGTGCCGTGCCGGCGCGTGGCGTGGCGTGGCGGGGTATCTGGTCAGTGGTCAGTCTGCGACATACGCGACATGCGCTGTACAACAGGCCGATGAGTAGCAGACGGAGCCGATGGAGGAAACAAATCAAAAGAAGCGGTCGGTCGTACGATGCGATTGCCTACTTCCTCTCTGGTCGCCGCCGTCCTTGACGTGAGGTCGGGCCGCCGCGGGCTGCGCGGTGCGCGACATGACGCGAGGGCCTTCCCGCGGGCCCCGGGCTCCCTCCGGCTGTTGACGTGAGGAGCACCCGCTGCACTCGGATGTCACCGCGCTCGGTCCACGGTCCACCCGGCCCATTGCGTGCAGCGGGCGCCGCGCCACGCGAACTCCCACATCTGCTTCCGCCTCTGAGTGGGTCGGCTATGACCACCTCGACGGGCATGAAATGATACTAGTGCGAGCCCTTCAGTCGGCCATCGGAGCGCTTCCAGCCGATCCCCCACGACCCCCCACCTCGTAACGACTGATTCCCCTGCCCCCGCCCGGGTTCGTCGTCCACGGCGACTCTCTTGTGCTGACTCCTCGACCGTCTGTCTGCCCGCAGCACACGCCCGCGAGGCCTCGCCGGAGGCTGCTCCAGGATGACGACCGCCGAGAACCTCGACGCCGCCGGCGTGCCCGAGTTCTACGCGGGCCGCGACCTGCTGGTGACCGGCGCCACGGGCTTCATCGGCAAGGTGCTGCTGGAAAAGCTGCTGCGCTGCTGTCCGGACATCCGCACCATCTACATCCTAGTGCGGCACAAGCGCGGCATCAAGCCCCGCGCGCGTGTCGACGCCATGGCCTCGCTGCCGGTGAGTACGGCGGCCTCGCCGAGCACCCCCGAACACCTTCACGAGAGCAGGGAAAAGTTGGGCATTTCTCACCCTGACCCCCCC
>NW_026267415.1:286351-309060 GCF_000697945.3 Frankliniella occidentalis | reverse complement strand
ATAAAGAGCTAGTACAGTTGCAACTATTTTTTTAAATTTATTTCAAACCTTAGATTAAGGAGGTATAAGCAATTTTTTGTGCAATCCTGAAATTAGATTACAGGGAATATGACAACACTTTGAGATGTCCATTAATAAAGTTCTCAAATCAGAATTAATCATGCCAGTCAAAAACGATCCTTGACCAACCTAGACCTAGACACATCTTTGTTTAAGACAGACTAGGAAGAATGTGTTTTAGACCATATTTTTCAGGGACCAGTGCATAAGTATGTGGACCCCAAAAGTCTGAGCAAAACATATTAGACCAACCCCCTCTTCCAAAAAACGAAAATTTACTATATTACAGTAAAAATAACCTAATTCAGTTCACAACAATGCATATAACCATAGGTAGCAGATGGCATCCAAGAGCAAAGAATGTGATTTTAAAAACATCAAAAATAATTTGAAAAAGAACACATGTGGTATTTAAGAGGCCAAGTGAATGAGGGACCAATATAAAAACCTTAGATTAGGGAACAGACGCTTCACTGTCTACTTAAGAGGGCAAGTGATCTTAAGAGAGTAAAGTTTACTAATATCACAGATTTAAAAATGGACTTTAAGGCAATTTTTATAGTTGAAAATAACTTGTTTTGAAAGATACAGTGCTTTAAAGGGACATTAAAATGTAATTCATGCAAACAAAAGACAAATCTCACATGTATCAAGATGATAGAAATAGCGGTAGTAATCAAATGCGGGTTGAATTAAAGATATTGCAAAAGATATCACTGCAACCAATTTTACCACATCAATTTAAATCTATTCTTCCAGCTACTGAATCTCCCATTAGAACCCAACAAACCAGTTCAAACAAAAGCACCATATGAATATTCTTACACACATGGACTAAGGCAAAAAACAATATTAAGCTACAGGTATTATGTACGCATCAATATTTGTTGGTTCCAATACTTCCTACACAGTATATAATTTTAGCTTCAGCTGTAAATAACATGAACACTATTTGAAAAACAGAAAGAAAAGAGAAAAGAAATCAGTTGATAAAAATTGAAGTATTAGAAAGAATGGCAAAACAATTTCTTAGCAAATACAAATTTAGACAATAGTTTAGACTTTTTACATTTATGGAGATACTGTATCAATCTTCTTATTGAATTAAAGTACAAGCAAGTTGATGAAGATAGATTAAATAGCAAAGGTAACAGTTCTGATTTAACTTATGTTTTAGCTTAAGAAGGGTCATAGATACTCAAAAACAAAGAGTTCTACTTTCAATTTAAACTGGACTTAAAAAAAATAAAACACATTTTAATACGTACATATGTTAAGATGCATCTTTTCATAACGAATCATGGCCAGATTAAATGTCTCCCAATAAGAGTGAGGAAGTTACCAGAGACTAGTGCATCCCACTAGAGGAGAGCCCAAAGAGTCATTGATCTGGCAGTTTGTGTAACAAGGGCACACTTCAAGAGCAAGGTAGAAATGTAGGTAATTTGGCTTACCTCCAATAAACGATTATAAATGCTAAACGACATTTAAGGATACTTCAGACTGGCGTGAACAGTCATTAGTCTTAAAGCTTTTACATTGTAACACAGCTGGCTTGTACACAGCTGATCAGTTACTGATAACCATGACTCATGTTTCAGTCAAACACTTAAAATATTAAGTCAGTAGGATGTAAACGTTTTAATTAATTGAAAGGTTAACTGAGCAACACAAACTGAACTTTCACTAGTGAAAAATTGGAAAACACAATTCATTCGACTAAGGTAGCACATTCTGTTCATACAAATGACAAATTGAGGCAGCATATACTTTAACATAGGTTTGGAATAGTCAAAATTAAACCAACCTAGGAACTTTAACATGAAAAACCGACCCTACCTCAGCTCACAAAATTTCAAGTCATGAATATGATTGTATGATTAATGAAGTTAAATGGCAGTGATTTGGCTGTATATGCAATATTAAGCTCAACACCTTGTAAATCTTTGGAAGCGTGCGAGTTCTTCTCTTAGATCCTGTAAGGAAACATAGATGTCAATATAGACTAGGTTGGACAAAGAAATGCTCACACATTACAAAATCATTAAAAGTCATTTCTCACCTGATGTAAAGAGGTACGATCCCATTTATCTTTGAAATTAAGGATCTTTTTTTCCATTCGGATAAATAGTTCAGTTAAGGTTTCCACATGACAATCTTCAGTTTCTGAAACTATTTCTTTAAGAAGTTTCTCCAACTCCGGCCTATTTATTAAAACTTCTTCATGAATAACTGTTGATGTTGAAGGTGGCTCATTGGCTTTGATGCCATCTGATGTACGTCTGGGCTTGACTGAATCAGTATGCTCTGATTCTGCCCTGGCTTCCTCTGAAAGGGTGCTTTCTGAACGTTTAGATTCTGGAACTTCCTCATTCATTTCTACATCTGAAGGTGTATTTTCAAGACTACCATTTACAGATAACTTGCTCTTATCATCTATGCTTTTCTCTAAAGGCTCTGTGATGTCACTCCCTTGTTTTGTCAGTGTATCACTTGGTGATGCAAGTGAGGCTGCTCCACTCACAGAGGCAGGATTTTCTGATTCACTAACCTGGAGGTAAAAGAATCAGACTGTAGTCTAAAACAGACATTTAATTTGATTAAATTGCGAGCAAATAATATATCTCTGCTTACCTCATGCTTTTCAATAGATACGTCTTCTGACAACTTCTTCTTCTTACGTTTACTGATAAAGCCCCGAGACCAGCTGCTTGGCCGTTTCTTGCGCCCAGACATAGCTTGGGTTGTTACTCCATTATTTGAAGCAACAGATGAATGACTTGACAAGTCACCATTGACACGAACTGTTCCATCTTTGCTTCCATTAGTAGTTTGTCCTTTGAAACATGAATTCAAATTACATTACTTAGTACCGGTAAGTTACTAAAAACTGGCAACATTTAGGCAACTAATAATGATGAATGTAATACCTTTGACATTGACTGAAGATGCTGTATGGATGAAGTGTGGTGCAGGTGCATATCTCGAAGGACTATCTTTGCGCTTTTTACGGTCATCTGCGATTGTCCTACATTTATCTTCAAAATCAGTGTCCATTTCAGCTTTTATTAGGGCATAAGCAGTGTCCCTAAGGAAGCAAGCTCTATGTCGAATGAGCTTGTCTGCTTGGTCACTGAAATATCAATAAGGTAATTTTACAAACGAATTTAAAAGCATGATGAAGGAAAATTTTAGTTGAAAATATGGTTGACAGAACATACCGATTTGGATTATACTCTAATGCATTACTACAAATGAGATCTATATCATCCAAAAATTCTTTCGCACAAGTGTAATGATGCTGATCAATTCGAGTCATCATAGTTTCCAAATCCATAGGCTTCTCAATGATATCATAATAGTCTGGAGCCTCTTCCACATCCACAGGTTTTGTAAACAAAAAGAACCTATGAAATAAAGAAAATTGAAATATTTTAATCAGAGTTCTCTCTTAATCAAGGTGGAAATGATTAGATAAAATATCTTACAGTCTGTTACGTGCAAGCTTAGCACAAACTTCTCTTAAGAAAATTCGTAACTCTCTTAATGTGTGTTCTTCCTTTGCATACAACTTTTGCAGTTCTTCCTCTGTTAATTTGGTAGGTTCTGGTGGAGGGGCTTCAGGAAGCTCTTCCCACGTGTCTTCTGGAATACGTAATTGGCAAAACCACACATTAAAAATGGCAAGGCACAATAAATATGTGTTTTCACTTAAGTCTGTGGCTAATGTCAAACTGTAGCCTAATGTCCTTGTCGAATAACACATTTCTGACCCTCAGATGACTTTCACTGCAGCCTCCAGGGAAATTGTGACTTTAGCCAGGTAAAGTGGATATTAGCTGAATATGAAACATTACCTGTAACATGTGTCTGGAAAAAAGACACATCCATAGAAGATACTCACCAGTGGGTTTAGGAGGACTAGGAGGAACAACGGTCTTTTGAAGGAGAAGGGGACTGAAAAAACTTGAACGTTCTGAAGAGGTAGGATTACTCATGGTAAATATCTCATCTCTGTATCTGCTGAAGATTTCACACAGCTGTAGGGGGAAAATTTAAAATTAGGTTTCAGAAATTTTATTGTAAGGTGAGAGATAGATTGTAAAATCACAAACCTCAGAAGGCAAATCTGCATATTTGATATCTGAAGTAGCCAATAGAAATACAGGGCTGTTCATATCAAGTTTCTGAAGCTGCATAAGAAAAACTGATTGAACAGTATGTGGCACAGAATCCCACCATTGACCCATTCCAGGAAGATAAATTACAGATGGTGGATTACGGCGAGCTTCTTGGAAAACCTGCATTTGAAATTTATACATACAAAATGAAATATCCATAGGCAGTGTAAGAATGCTTCAAAGAATAACTTAGATTAAATACAAAGGTGAGTCGGGAAGTAAAAGACAGCACTGACCTGGGAAACTGTCTCCTCAGGTGAGCGGGCACTGACTTCATACATGGTACCCATATCCAAGGTAAAGACTGGTATATGCTCCATGTGATAGAGTAGTGCTGGTGCTAAGTGAGTAGTTTGAGCTTGTCCTGCATTTTCCCCGACTATTAAGAGACGGGGGCGATGAACTGAGTGCATTCTGTAGAAGCAGAATGGCAGTAAGAGAAAAGTTAGAACAAAGACTAGGTTTGTTATTAGTTTGTTATTGTAAATAATAAAAATGTACTCACACATTCTTATCTCTTGAAAGTCCATGAGGAAAGATTTCTGTCAGTTGCTTGATCACATTTTCTAATGCAGAGGAAAGAAGTGGTTCTATCATGGTTGGGAGACGGTGGGCAGGACTAGGTGTGACTCGGTGGGCAGCTGGGATTATGCTGGAGCGTGCAAGAACAAAATCTTCACAGGCAACCTAAATGGAAAAGGAATGCATTATACAGTATATTTCTCACACAAAGCTTTAAACTCTAACTTGACTTAAAAAACAAGAGGGTACCTGAACTTTGTTGGAGTCTAACACTAAGCGTTTATTTGATTTGTAAATTTGAGGAAAAGTACGGCGTAATGCCTGGATTACTGATTCAGAACAAAGAGCTCTTAGATCAGAACCACAATAACCTGATGATTGCTCAGCTAGCTCACTAAGAACACTAGCATTTGGCTTGTTTTCCCACTTGCTTACATGGATTTGAAGAATTTCTTGTCTCTCCTGCAGAAAACAAACAAAAAGAACATTTAATGAGGGGCATCTCATCCAAGAGAGATGCTGCAGAAGGCTTCAATGAATGACATTTCCTACTTTGCAAGCAGGGAGGGGAAAGTACAATTCTCGGTCAAAGCGACCAGGCCGGCGAAGAGCTGGATCGATAGCATCTATTCTGTTGGTGGCGCCAATAACAATGACATCCCCGCGGTTATCTAGTCCATCCATAAGTGCCAAAAGTGTAGATACAATAGATGCATGGATTTGATCTTGTTTAGATGATCTGACAGGTGCTAAGCCATCAATTTCATCAAAGAAAATGATTGATGGTTTCTTTTGATATGCCTTAAAAATGTAAAAGAGAAACATGTTACTAATTTTATTCGGAATTCAGTGTAGTCATAGGTCAATTGCAAAGAGATTTTCCATACTTGTTCAAACAACAACCGAAGTTGCCGTTCAGACTCTCCAAACCATTTACTCAAGCAGTCTGCACCTTTCCGCATGAAAAATGATACTTTTCTATCACCTTGGCTACATTCATTTGCTAATGCTCTCGCAATTAAAGTTTTACCAGTACCTGGAAAATAATAGATAGAAATATATAGATAGGGAATGCAAAGTACATATGTATTGATGAAAATCTAAGATGTAGGACTTAGTCAGCCTTACCAGGAGGTCCATGGAAGAGAACTCCCTTTGGGGGTGTTATATGAAATTTTTCAAAAACCTCTTTATACAACATAGGAAATACAACCATTTCTTGTAAGCAATGAATGTGCTCGGCAAGACTAGAATTTGACAAGAGAAAAAAGGATAAATAGGAGTTATACCAAACAAATACCATGGAGGAAAAGGAGAAAGTGGTTTTCATATCTCACCCTCCAACATTTTTGAAAAGAATACTGGGATCAAGCGCCATAGGTGTTATATCAGCCAAATTCCCAATCTTTGCATCTTTCGAATGTGGAACTCCCATCTGCACACCATCCTTGGTATGATGTGGCACATGCCTGGAACAGGTACAAGTATTACTAATTCCAAAACGTGCAAAGGACACAGGATAAAAAATACTATGTTATCTGGTACACCAAATTACCTAGAATGGGGTTTCTTGTGGTCAAATCGGGCTTGTTCATCACTACTAGATGAAGAACTGTCAGGGGCAAACCGACTCTTTGTCCTATGTCCAAAGTTGCGTAGAAGAGAATTACACAAGGCCCTTTGGATAGACCTTGGTGGACGACGAACTGGTTCTACAAATACATGCATAAGTATGGATGTAAGTGATGGACAGACTATAGACTGTCATGCACAATTAAAACTCAACAAAGAAGACCACAACATTTCACAACACTGACCATGATGGGCTTGAAATCGATCAACAGTCGGCTTGTTTTTCCTAAGCTGATAACTTTGACGAGTGCTCTGTCGAAGGGAACTTCTCCGTGTGGATTGATCCTGGTCAGAATCTGAGTCATCACTCCCAGAGGAACTCTGAGATTGAGACATTGTTCCATCTTGAAATCAACAAGCAACAGAAAGTGGTACTTAAATAACGAAAAAATCTTAGAGGCCTTCATGAAAAAGATACAAACTCTCTTTACCTCTAGATGAAAACTTCCTTTTTGTTTGGCGACGGGCTCTCTTCACCCGGGAGTACATATCGGGAAAGTTCTGCAAAGGTACAAAAAAAAAAAATTGAAATCTGTAAGATACAAGAAAAATAAGAGAAAAAATTTGTTGGTAGGTTAATGGTTTTACAAACTTCATCTAAATGAGATGCTTTGCCACCACCACGGGTCCTTGTCCTGGGAGGAATATCCTTAGGAACATCCTCTTCTTCAGCTGTTGATACTTCACCATTTTCCTGATTTTCCATATCTTCCTTATTTTTATCAGTCACTTTGGGACTTGATTCCTTATCTTTTTTAACTTGCCCACCATCCTTAGTGCTTCTTGTCTCCTCCTCCTCCTCCTCCTCCTCTGCATCATCTTCTTCGGCTTTGGGTTCTGGCTTTACAGAAGATCGTTGCCAACGGAGGTTAGGACCTGCTTGTGGTGTTGTCTGAGGAAATTTCAAATGTAGGTCAGTAACATAAGGGATGATGGCAAAAGGACAGATAACTAGAAGCAATATGTGCCAAGATATAAAACTCACTTCAGTTTCTGGAAGATTAGGATTCGGACAATCACGACTTCTGCTACTTCGAAGTGAGTTCCCTGGCTCAGATGTGGCAACTTTTGCATTGCGATTGTAACTAGGATAGCCTCTGACAGTATCATCCCCAACAAGCCAGCTTGTCGGAGGGTTTCGCTGCCTTGAACTACGTCTTATACCACTATCTTCTTGGTGAACTAATTCTTCCTCCATTCCCATGTCGATGTGGTCAGTGCTTGTCTCTGCATGATCAGCATGTCTCCTTGGCGCACGCCTTGAGCGTGATGGTCTTGACCTGAAGCCAAAATTAATTAAGGTAAATATGTGGGATACTAGTACACATATAAGCATTTGGGAACGGTTTAATAATTAATAATAACCTCCTTGATTGAAATATTGAATCATCAGACCGAGATTCCTCTTCAGATTCCGACCGTAATGAACGAGACAGGGCTGTAAAAAACAATAAAACATAGGTGATAAAGAGGAATGATATAGGACTGATGAAAGAACCGATTTAAGAAAGGGAAACATACAACTATTGTATTTAATGCTGGAGCGGCGACTTCTCTTGGGGTGTTGCCTTGCTCTCAGTGACCAGGATGTCATGGAGGGAGCCACATATTCATCATCGTCTTCTTTTTCTGTGTCTTCAAACCTCAACTGCAACAAATAATGATGTATCAATTTAACTTTCTGTGTCATTGACTGCTTGATGAATGTTCAATATAGCAGCATCAACACTATAAAACAGATTAAGTTGGTTCAAAAGAATCAAAACCACTTTTAACTGGACACAGAAAATGTATATTCCAGATCAAAGGTTTTGAGGATAGTTTACTAACAGTACATTATGCGTTGTATTCTGATACGTCACTTAAACTTCAAGTGCAATCTTTTAGTGGAACGGAGACTTTGCAAAAGTCATCAATATTACAGGTAATGTCAATTGTAACTAAAAATTTCAGCAAAGAGAGAAATCATTTCTATTACTAGCTGCATTTGAAGAATCGCAGTGTCCTTGTTCCATTAAAGCATCCCTCAGAAGTAAACAAAAAAAAATTGAAGCATAATAACAACTTATGAACAAAGATAATAAATCAGTGGACATTCATCTCAGAGGCCAGCAAAAATCTGCGGCACGAAAATTTAAGAAACACAATCATTTCGAGTGGATTATGACAACAGGAGTGGTTAGGGTACGATACTTACAACCCTCTCGCCTCTAGTTTCCCTCGTGCTCCGACGTAGAGAGTGTGTGGTTGAGAAAGATGAATCATCTTTTCTCCGTGTTTGAACCATTCTTGTGCGTTTTTAACAGTTAAAAGTTAACAGCAAAGGTTGCATCACGAATGCTCCCCGAGAAACCTGAGAACACGCTATGTTACGTGCCTCCCTACGCGGCCTCGAAAACTTCCCACCTTCACGAACTATTTACGAAAGTTTTAAGAAGAGAGCGAGTTAAAAGAAAGCTACGTTAATCAGTCGTCTAAAGTCTACTCTCATTCTCTCTCAAATCACACGTCTGATAGTTTTTAAGTCGTTATTGATTTCAAAAACAAAACCATCTAAACAAAGGCAAAACAAACTCTCCCGGAAAGAGCGCGGGCAAGAGCGGGAGCGGGGGTAATGAGAGAGATGAGAGATGAGGGTGAAAGCAGTTTATTCATGAGGGGGAAATCATTCTCAAGATGTGATTGTCCACTTTGCTTCAGAAAATAGTCAATGAAATGAATTCTTCCACGTTAATACATTATGTGACAGTATGTAGTTGGAAATGAGTGAGCACGTAAGGTAGACGGGAAATAGAAAAGTTGCGGTTTCGCGCCAAAGAACCGCCTTGTAACGAATGGCCGAACCCTTCCCGAAGGCTAGCCGAAGGAAAGCCGAACACTTATTCTCTACATATTTCTATTCCGTTTGCGATCGGGATCAGAGCACCGTAAACCGCACGCAGCCAGCCGAATCGCTGTTCGTTCAGACTTTTAACTTGAAGATAAGCGAAGAATTGGTTCGTTGTTCGACAAATTATATTTGATCCTTCGAATCGGCACCTTCTTTCAAGGAAACTTGTCGCAAGACGTCTGCATTGTTTGATCTAAGGTACAGTGACGAAACCTCTTTCGTGGTGGGGTTAGTGTTTGGTTTGGGACGTCAAGCTGCGTCTTTTTGCATTATGTTAATAAAAAAATCAATTCCCAATTATGAGCGCATTTAATGGGAAAAAGAAGTTTCTTAGTCCCAATAAGCCACCGACACTACTAATTATTGACTACCGCCGGAAACTGAGCGGTCTGAAGAGAGTAATCAAAGATCTTGTACTTGAAAATGCTTACTTGTGTGACGAAGTGGCCCAAGTTCATGAAGACACTTTGATTCTGAAGGAGGAGGTACGCTCTTTGCTGAAAAGAGTGCATCAGCTAGAAGCTAGTGCTGGTATTGAAAGTACGTTGCAGCCAGCAAACTTCAATACCCAAGAAGGTCAAACATCATCTCCCGCACCAAAGAAGGCTGTCAAACGAAAAACTACTCACGATGAAGAATTGAATGGCAATGTTGCATCTCAGACCTTCAAACCTAAAGTTACTGGAAAAAGTAAAGCAATAAAAGAAGAGCATTTTGATGTAGAATTTGCTGATTGAGTGCCAATGGTACTGTTTTAGTCAACTGTCTCTGAGGTCAACTGTTTCTCCTTAGACTGAGTTCTTCCATTCAAAATCGTTGGTGTGTACTTGTAAACTTGTAGCTATTTTTTTTTTTTAGTTTTTTAGCTTCATGTAGTTTTGATAGAATATGCTCTTTGTGAAGTCAACCCTCACATGCACTTGTAAATCTTTTGATGCGATAGCAATATATAATTTGCTTAGTAGTTTAGGCTTTTATGTGAAAGGAATTGAAAGGCTTGCACAATTTGTTCTGAGATATTCTTCCTATTTTGATGCATAACAGAAATTGTCTGTATTTGAACTTCTTGTGCATTCATAGGTTTTTGTTGTCATCTGGTATTGTTTCTCTTGGTTTGCTGTGTTTGTCCAGAAAGAAAACATTAATTTTGACTAGTTTCATTCCTTGTTTTCAGAGTTGAAATATATTATCAAATATGGACGACGAAGTTCAAGCAATTGAATCTCCCATTAGTGCTGCTGCCCTGGGGCTGCCTGCACACCTGACTGATATTACTTTAACTGCAACTACACCAAACATCCAGCGAGTAGCTAATGGCAATGGCTTCCAACAATTTCCTCCTGGTCATTCGAAATATGCTCAACTTCTTGCTGTCATTGAAGAAATGGGAAAAGATATACGCCCCACTTATGCTGGAAATAGGAGTTCAGCTGAGAAGTTGAAGAGAGGCATTGTACAAGCTCGTATTTTAGTGAGGGAATGCTTAATGGAGACAGAAAGAAGTGCCAGACAGTAACGTTTTATATTCAGATTTCCAATTAGCCTGTTATTCTGAATTACACTTCCAACTAATCTGTTTGATTTTTACCCATAGTACAAATAATTGTTTTATGAAGTCCTCTGTATCTTTGGGTTAGCTAATTACTTTTTTCCTTCGGTTTTAAAAATTTACCATACAAGTTACTTATGTTTACTGTAACAAATTGATTTATACATTTCCTTTGTTCTTATTTGAACTACTTTTGTGATGAATGTGAACTCAGGGATTTCAATATGTTCTAAAGTGATATTTTATTCTTTGTTTGCTCTGTGTGCATAGTTTAACAAAGATTGTTTCTCATTTTAATATGGTGGTGTTGAGTCAACATTAGTTAGACACATTCTAGTGACATTAATAAGTTAAACAGTGCCTAACTGCAACATCATCTAGTGTTTCTGTAGCAAATGCATCAGTCACTTTTAAATACGTAAGTAAAGAGAACGGGTCTTCTACATTCAGTTAGATCCTGTAGCACTGTTAGTCATGCTTCTTTCTTTTTTAAATATATTTTCTTTGTATAGCATTTGGAAGCAGAGTTTAAAAAAATTGTGGATAGTAACTGAAAAGTCTGAAAAATACCTATCTATTTTTTACTGGCAAAACACTGATTGGCAGCTAATAAAAAATAATTGATATTTCTTTTTCTGCCCACTTTTTGTAGGGAGCTAGTTTTTGATTGTAATGTTAAAATAAAATCACCATCAAAGCTAAGATATTTTTGTTAAATTTTTGACCAATTCTCCATTAAGATAAGAGAATATTATTTTTTAATAAGATGATTAAGAATGTGTGTTTGTGGTGGTAGGTTTCTTTCAGATTGATATGCTTTAAATCCTGTAGGTTCATTCTTTTCTGTGTGTAAGAGTGTGTGTGTATTTGTGTTTAAAGGTGGCGTGTGATATGCAATGTATTAAACCGTGATCAATTAAATCATTATTTTGTAACTTCATTTTACTTTTTACACCTTCATAACATCTCTATGTACATACTCACTTTCAGTAAGCTGTTTCCAGCCTGCCACTCCTGACCAAAACACTTAGTAATAAATGTTATTTTAAGATTTAATTTGGTTTATGAATTTTTGTCATTCTTTACAGAAAATGGCTACATCAAAATTTACAACTTTGTATGAATGGGATACAGTTCAAAGTGCCGATTCTACAGAATGGTGCCCCTTGGCTCCAAGCCAGAGTATTTTTGTGTGTGGTACTTATCAAATTGAAAAAGAAGATGATAAGGCCACTGAGAATAATGCTCCACCAACAAGCCGCCATGGAAGAATTTATGTGTTTGAACTGTCCAATACGAATTCGTTTAAACCTCATCAAGTCATTGATCTCCCCGCTGTTCTAGACATGAAATGGTCACAGTCATATGTTTGTGGAAGAATTCTCTTGGGTGTTGTAACTGCCACAGCTAAACTACTGATATTTGAATTAAAGGAAGACAAGACCCTTTTTCAAATAGCTGAAGCTCCTGTGGAAGGTGTTGATGACTCAAAAGAAATTTTAGCTCTTTCACTTGACTGGTCCAATGCAAAGGATGCTGGGGTTTCGCAGAGAGATGTCCATATTATTGTTAGCCACTCACAAGGAGGAGCAAACCTTTTCCTTCTCTCCGATAAATTTGAGTTACTGGTAGTAGATAAATGTTGGGGGCATGAATATGAGGCTTGGATAGCTGCTTTCAATTATTGGGAGTCCTCTCTCATAATGACAGGTATGAGCAAACTTAATTTCAATCATTTCTCTGTTTTTAAGTAGTTCTTATCTTGATCATTGCTTAACTGATTTGCTAGGTGGTGATGATTGCATTCTGAAAGGGTGGGATGTGCGGAGTGGTCTGAGTTCTCCAATATTTGTAAATAAATCACACAATGCTGGAGTTACAAGTCTACATAGTAATGCATTGTTTGAAAACCTGCTCATATCTGGAAGGTTAGTACTTAATGAAAGTGGCAGATGAGTACGTATCTTTTGGTATTGTAATTTTTTCCTATCTTTATAAATTTTCAGTTATGATGAGTCATTACGTGTATGGGATATGAGAAAAATGAAAAATCCCCTTCACTCTACTGAGATGTTTGGAGGAGTGTGGAGAGTTAAATGGAATCCCTTCTCCTTTGATATGATTTTAACTGCATGTATGCATGGAGGTTTTAATGTAGTTAACTGCCTAAACTCAATTAAATCTGGAGCTGAGCCTCAAATCATAGCATCATACAAGAACCATGAAAGTATTGCATATGGAGCTGATTGGTCATACCTCAATGAAGAATCCATCAAAGTTTTGTTTGATAGCAGTGAGTACGGACAAACCTTGAATGGTAAAAATCATTGTATAGTGTCAACATGTTCTTTTTATGATCATAAGTTGTGTATTTCTCTTTTCTCAAAATCTGACTCTTGACTTGTCCAGTATGACCTTGTATTTTGTGAAGTACTATCTGTGCGGAAAGAATCTAACGCCTCTGATATCAATATTCCAATCAGAAAGGGTTCAATTCTTTCTTCAGTGATAGTACGCATGATGAGGTTGATCACATAAACACTGCATGTTTCCCTTACAAAAAAACAACAAAAAAAACGATTTTGGTTTCTTACAGTTGATTTGTACATTACATTCAATAAGATGGAAGGTTCTTCCAATTTCTTTAAACCATTCCTAATAAATCACAAACTGGCATATTTATGATGGCTGCCAAAACTGGTTGAGTCTGTCCCTCTCGTACAACCATTACCCGGATTTGATCAGACAGAGCCAGCTCTGATATATTCCGAATCATTGTTTCATAAGGGTATTCCACCCCCGGTAATAAAATAGGGACCTTCAATTGAATCATACAAAATTAATGATGGAAACAGCAGCTGGAATAAGTGAACAATGTCTTACTGTACGTACCTTGATGAATGGTTTTTCCATTGAGTACATTTTGTCATCAAAGTGAAATAGAATACCAATGTCCTGAATTAAAGTGGAGGCTGATATATTCTGAAGTGTGATCACCATTTTAAACAAAGGACCTAGTCCTAAGACCTGTAATAATGTCATAATAAAATTGAAAGCTTCATTGTTGGTGCATGAAATTATTATTAAATCATGTACCTGAGCTGAAAGTTTAACTGGTTCTGCACCTTCCAATGATATGGGATTGTTACATGATTGTAATGCCTGCACACAGGCTCTAGCAACATCAACTCTGAGCTGAAACAGATCTCTTTGAAATGTTCTATGCATCACTGAAAAAACATTTTTCAAAAACAAAAGAAATTAATTTTTCGAAATGCAGATGGTGCAGGTATTTTAAAAATATTATATACTTACTGACGCAGTTGTCCCTTTCTCTCATAGTTTGATCAAGAAAAAGCCTAGTTTTTTTGGGAATTTGAAGTTTTATTTGTTGGGCCACACCAGGAACAACATTAGCAGATGTGCTGCCTCCTTGCAGGTTAAAGTGAGCAGTTCTCTTCAAGATTTTAACCAATAAACTCCCATCTGGATTACAGGGTAGTATTGTGATTGTTAATTGTTGCAAAGTTGTTGTTTTTTATGTTTCCTTAAAGTTGTATGCATTCTTAGTCTTACCGACTGTGAACATTATCAGAGCATTCTCCTCTTGTCCAAACTTCCCAAAAACAAGCCCAGACACGGATTGTGGAGCTTTTATGACATCAACTAGCTGCCTACCATTGTAAAGTTGAAGTAGGCCTCCATTCAAGGATACGGCAACAAGAGTTGTACTCTGATGAGGAAGTGGTATGGGGCATAGAGCACATGCTGCAGCTGGCAAAGTTACCACCCATTGTAGTTTACCCTGGAATTAAAATAATAATAAAGGTACCCAGTATCTAATTATTCGTCTTTAATGATGAAAGGTAATGAAGTGCTATATAATGTTGGTTACCTTTTTTGAAAAACATTGAAGGGTTTGATTCATTAGAGCGATTGTAATGGATGCATTTTCTGGGCTGACTGTCATGGCAACCGGTTGAGCTGGCAGTTGAACCAGCAACTTTGATTCTGTCCACCCTCTTCTTGCAAGTCTTAAGCTACCATCTCGACAAGCTGCTACAATACGAAATTCTACTGCATGTAAACCAAAGGCAGAGAGCACAGCTGGTACTATAAGTGTTGAACTCTCTTGGTGGCAGAGTTTAATCTTTAAAAATCAACAAGAACATGTTAGATTCCCCTTTGATTTTAAATTGATTTTGTGAATGTGGAATAACAAACCTTCTCAAGGATTGTAAAAGCTTCTGGGTCTAAAACTAGTATTTCTCCTGACTCTGTGCCCACAACCAAACAAGACACTGCTTTTTCATCAGCCAAGGCTTTTTTTAAAGTTGTTACACATGTCACTACAGTCTAAAAATTTTAAAATCAAATCAATGATATTTTTATTTTATTTTATTTTATTTTATTTTATTTATGTTATTTTATGTGATCTTGCCTGTCTCTTGATAGGAACTTTGCAATACTGTTGAACAAATGATGGCACAGTTGTAGGATCTTGAGCCAATAGGTGTTGAGATTGAGTACTAAGCTGGGCAAATCCTATTTCCAACCGAAGGTTGTTCAACAACTCCATGAGGACACCCACTTCTATTTGTTCTTCACGTACCTTGATAATGTGAAGTGATAAAATAGAGTATTTGTAAGAGACATTTTCCTAACATCTTGTAATTGAACCAGTAAATAAAAGCAGTTGCTCATACTTGCATCCACAAGTCTTTTTCTAGAGGATTTACATCCATAGATGGCAGGGAGAATTTAAAGTATGGTCGCATATTCTTATATATGTAGATATTTGAACCTGAAGCAACTGCAATTGCTGTAGAGGGTGGGACAATCTTATTAATTAATGTAAAGTGAAAATAAATATACACTTTGATATCTCGATTCATTTTAGAAAATTCCCTTTAGTTAAAAAAATTAATAAAAAAAAAAATTTAGTACCTGGCATTCTTGGTTCACTGAAATCCATGTAAAATGATACAACCCCTGTAGGAACGTCTAGCAATGCAGTTTCAGAGTGGAGTGAAGTCCCTTTGTAGACCTACAGGAAGGATTGGCATAAAACATTTTTTTGGAAATCTGCTTTCTCTGGGGCAACAGACGCTTCAACAAACCTTGAGTTTAACATTAGTTGAACCTGTACCAAGATCAGCTACTATCAGTTTGAAATCACCATCAGCATTCAGATCAGCAAGTGTTATACAGGAGCTAAATGTATAAACTGCCGCTCGGGTATCTGTGTGAGCGTTCAACCATAATTGTTCGTATTCTAAATTCCTCAAAGAGGTCATTTTCTCAGAGTTGTTGAAATAGGGAAGGTCCACGGATCAAACGTTTTGTGGCCGCGCCGCACATTCCACACCAAACAAACAAAAATCGAGTTATCGAAGACAAGGTTCTCAATTCGAAAATGTCGGCGTGTAGATGGCGCTGCCATCGGGGTGTTGTGTTATGTATATGTTGAGTGTCACTAGTGTCATGAACTTTGGATTTTTAATTGTAACCTCCATGCTGGGTTAAATAATTCAATAAATTGAATGTGTGTATGAAATATTTATAACTGATCCGAGCACTAAATTGCCGCTATGCTCCGTAGAATAAAATTCGAAGTTATTCTTCTTTAGTGTAGGGGGTTAAGGTTGTAGTAGTTAACATCTGCTGTTGTTTAAATCTATGTGCAGTTCTTAGTGACACTTTTCGGTCATTTTTTGATAATTTTGATGGTTTTCCTATCAAGAGTGCCCTTGTGCTAAAGTCTCTAATATGCAGTCCTGGTAATGGCAACCCTGCCTCATTATTCAGAACCCAAAAGGGACTGGGGCACATGCAAATATTGCTTGAATGTGAAATTTAAAGGTCTCCAGGATTTTACATGGTATTACCACATGGTGTTATATTTTTCCGATCGATAGTATCAAGTTCTTGTTTATTTTAGTTTGTCTTTTGCTTCAGGCATTTACGAGAAAAGCATTGTACGAGAGAGGGAGGTTCCTATATTTGTCGTTATGGGCACAATGGGGTTTGCTCATCTCTGCCTGTTGATGGAGTAAGTGACGCCGATTATGAGGATCATGTACTTCGTCACCATGTTGGTGTTGCTAACATGTCAGCCGGTTCCTCCAATGGTAGTTCACAGTTTAGAAACATTGATGGTCGTAAAATGTCAGGAAATTTAAGCCGAAGGGTCAGCTATAGTGATGCGCCACATTTAGTCACTGAAAGTAGCAAGTGGACAGTGTATTCAGGTTCACAGAATCTCCCAGCTGTACTCAATGATCCTAACAGGGGAAAACAGGTTTGTAAAACAGATGATTTACACCACAAGCCAGCAACACCACTGTTGCAAACTGCAAACTCTATATAAAAACATCAAGATACCTATTTTTGATTGTGAACTGAGGGACTTAAAATTTTGCAAGGGTCTAAGCTGGTCAAGCCTTCCCCAAGGAAAACGTTTCTCTCATGAAGACCTCATTGTGACCTCTGAGGTCACTATTTTTGCACTTGTGTGGTCACCGGTGAGGTCACAAGTGCAAGAATCGTGACCTCTTAAAAGTCTTAATGAGGTCACAATGAGGTCTTCGTGAGAACCTTTTCCTTGGGTCTGAGTGGTCACTTGTGGCATTGCCAGCTTGTGGTATAAATTGTCCATGTTTTGTGAACAATTTTATGTAAATAGTAAATGTCAGCATAATAACATTTTTATCTTTTTTTTTTTACAGAAAGACTTTTTCACAAAACTGTGGGGTGATAGCTTTGTGGAAAGGACTGACATACCACCATCACCTTATTTACCTGAAATAACAGCTGCACATTTTGAATCTTATCTTCGGAAAATAGGCAAGGTTAGATCGCTTGTGGACGATTTAGTTCTTCCTTTTTGAATTACTTTTCTGTCTAATAAAGACCATGTATCCACTTTGGTTCCTTAGAGGCATAAGAAGCATGAGCGCATGAAAGTTACTGCTCCTCAGCCTGCAGAAAATTCCCAGCTGTTGCACTCTTTTCCCAACCTCAGAGTGCCTCCATTACGTTCTACAGGTGAAATATAACTTAATGCAATCTGCAACACAATGCTGTACCTTTAAAACTAACTGCTTTATAATGTCTTTGTTACTTTAGATAAATTAAAGATTGAAGTTGATGCCATTCCACGAATATTTCTTCAATCAAACTTCAGACTGAGTGATCCTGAGACATTCAATGCCGTTTACCCTGTATCTGGAGGAGAGTCCAATTCTACTGCATTGAGTACATCATCATCTGGCATTGCATCAGGGAAATTGTTGCAAGAGCAAGTAAGAATGACCTCAAACTTCACCATTGCATTAAAAATGCTTTCAATCACAATTTCCATATTTGTCACATGTGTTTTTGTAAACAAAATTTTATGATTTTAGCTCAGTCATTACTTGGATATGGTTGAAGTGCAAATTGCACATCAGGTTGCTCATAAATCTGATGCCTTTTTCATGGCAATGAGATCTCATGATGCTCTTATGGAACAAATGACAGAGACAATAGATGTTGTCAAAGCTTTACGGTATATAAATTGACTAAAAACGATTGCTCACTATCCCTTTCCTTTGCTGTTCATGATAATTTTAAATTTTGCTATATTCTAGGGGAAGTGTAAGACGTCTTGATGAAACTCTTGTCCAGGATTCTCTCAAAATTTTAAAACTTAAGAGGGCTCGTTCTAATTATGTACATGTATATCAAAAGGTAACAAGAATATTGTATCTAGATGTATGTTATACTGTGCTATGAGATTTTAAAAATATCCTCTTATTTGTTTGTAGCTGAAACTCATGGCTAGTGTTCGTGAAACCCAGCCAATGATCCAATTGTTGCTTTCAACTCCTGATTATGTGGCTGCCTTGGATCTAATACAAACATCGCAAGAAATGTTAAAACAAGAGTTGCCTGGAATTCTCAGTTTTCGGTAAAAGTGAAAATTAGTGTTTCTATCAATTTTGCAATTGTATTTTACATTGGAAAACATAACTTTTATTGGTTTACTTATTTATCCAACTAGACATCTAGGATCACAGTTACATGAGATGGGTCGTTTAATTGACAAAATGTTAAGTGCTGAATTCGAGCGTTATGCTACTGCAGACTTAAATCGTCCTTTAGATGGGCAACAAGGTGTTTTAGAAGGGGTGAGTCCTTCTGAAAAAATTATGCTGTATTGAAGTGTTCACTATATGTTAATTTGCACACTTATTTCTAAATGAACCGTTTAGGATAAGTTGGTATCCATCATACTTGGACTTCTTAGGCAAAAACATTTCAACTTTATTGACACATACAAGTCAGAGGCTTTCACAACTATACGAGCCTTAGTGAAACAGGTATGTAGTATATTGTAAACAACATTTTTCTCTCCTTACCTGCAAATTTAATACATAATATTTTCAATGTTTGCGCCCATTTAGATGGTAATTGAAGTGGTAGCAGCAAGTGATGGAATATCAAATGATGCAGATTTATCATTAGGTGATCAGATGCAAGCGCTCTCAGTAACCGAATGGTTTGGACTTATTCAACAAGCCACAGATACTCTAATGAACTTAGTCCTACATGTTAAAGTAAGTATGTAGTTTCTAAAGATTATAGTTTGCCTTATTAAAACATGAATCTTTACATTAAAAAATTTTCCCCTTTCTTGTTGGTAAGTTAATTAATTGACCAATTTGATGTTTTCTAGGCTGTGTATGATGTAATGAGAGATGCTGCCGATGTTAGTGCAGGAGTTGCTCGAAGCAGTTCTCTGGAAAATAGAGATACAGAAGAAAATTCTAGCAGACATATTTCTGTGTAAGCTTGCTAGATCACTTTAATGATGTATGATGTAATCAAGCTGTTTCTCACAACTTAAAAGCAATATGTCCTTTTGGTTTTCTAGTTGTGAACCTCCAGACATATTTCTGTCATCTGATGAACATGAGCGTGTGTGTAGCAAGCTGGAAGAAATGCTTGGTGCTGTATGTGACTCTGCTCATGAAAGATGTGCTCAGTTGCTATGTGCTCAACCTTCAAGTTCAAGGTGAGTTCTATCTGTGTTAGAAATATCTATCTTAGAGTAAGGAACTCATTAATCACTCAATAATTCTGTGCAACTTAGCAGGGACTCAGCTTCTTCCTCTACGAACTCCCACAATAGCAACGTAATGAATGGCAATGCAGTTCCAAATAGTGGTACTAACACTACCAATCTAACAGCTGGATGGTTAGTGGAACGTGCATCACCCTCTCAAGTTTGTTCCCTCAATAAACTTGTTGAGAGCTTTTCTGAGCGGTGTCATCAAATTTCTGGTCGCCAAAGTTCTGCTCTCAGATCAGCTTTCAAAATGCAGGTATACATCAAACATTGTCATTAGAATGCTTTATATAACATTTGTGTTTTCCCCTCTTGCGGCTTTAACATTAATTTTCTTCTCATTCAGGCAAGCAAATTTGTGGTTAGATTTCATCAAGAAAGACGCCACAAACTTAGCCTTATATTAGATAGTGAGCGATGGCGGCAGGCTGATGTTCCTGTAGAATTTCAGGCTCTTGTGACACGAATACACTCTACTGGTAATTCTTAATTTATACTGCACAAAATGTGTGCCATTGGCAAAATTATCATATATGACAATATAATTTATTAATGATTTTATTGAATTAGGCATATTTGCATCATCACGACCAGAAAGTAAATCAGATGAATCTGATTCTGAGCAACCCACCTCTGACATTCTGCAAGTTGGTGACGAATCATTCGCTGTAGTAGGGTATGTTGACTTGGCATTGTTTCCAATTAAGGTTGTTGCATTTTATTTATCTTCTTTGATGATCGTTTTCTTTGCAAAGGACTATCCTTTTATTGGTCCGAATGACAGCAGACTATTGTAGTTGTGCATCTGCTCTACCGGTTTGTGCCTCTGCTCTTGCACGCTCAGTAGCAGAATTACTGATGCATTTTAATTCTCGCTGCTGCCAATTAGTACTTGGAGCAGGAGCAATTCAAAGTGCAGGCTTAGATACCATAACAACCACAAACCTGGCTTTAGCATCCCGTGCTCTCCAGTTACTTCTTTGGCTAATCCCTCATGTCAGAGTTCATTTCATGGGTAAAATTTTTAATTACTGTTTGTCTGCATTGCTTATATTGATGAATTCTAAATTTAATTATTCCTATGATTCATTTATCTTTGCAGGACTATTGTCTTTAAATTCTGGAGCTTCTGCAGGGAATACTGCAATGCGAACCAGTGCCAGCAATCCTCTAGTCCAGCTAGACACTGTGGAAAGAGATGTCACAAGTCATGTTCAAGAAATTGAGGCAAAAATTTTGACCATTGTCTCTTCATTACTAAGTGTACAATTGGATCGTTGGGAGGTGAAGCCCCCTGTGCCTAGCCAACCATTTCGAAATATTTCAAGGTTTGTATGTTTCTTATACAATCTGCAATCCGTGTTTCATGTACAGAATAAATATCATAATAAAAATCCACTTTATCTTCTTTTTAATTTCAGGCACTTGTCAAAATTACACAAAGCAATTAGTGGTATAATGCCAAGTGAACAGGTTCAACGTCTGTATCGTGGAATGCACCGTAACTTTAAAGATAAGGTGTGGGATCACCTTGCTCGAATTGGTGTTGTAAATAATGGAGGACCACAACATGGGTTTGTATTTTGTTGTGTTACCTTGGTACCTGCATTCTCCTGAACCTGGTTCCCTTTTCTTACATTATTTATCTATGTCTTCTTTACAGTGTGGTAACAGCAGAGTTAACATTCTATTTAGAAACATTAAGATCACTTAAAGTACTTCCTGTTGAAGAATTAGGAGACCAAACCCTGCAAGAAGTGTGGAGGTGACATCAAAATCATAAAACCAATCTGTTAAATGTTATGTTCAGAATACTATAGCTTTGAGACTGAGCAAGTTTTAAAACTGTCTAGTGCGTTGTTAAAATTGTTACAAGTAGATGTATCAAGGCCTGGGAAGTTTATGTAAAATGTTTAAATTACGTAGTACCATTCAGCTTTACTGTAGATACAGTACAGTTACTGTTTTTTTAAAGATTTTGGTTTGTCATCTTAAGTCTTCCTTATCATAGCTGGCAAAGATTACAGCACACGTCTCAAAGTCTGATACTCTAAATTTTGTGTATCAAAGTCTGATGTAATCTCAGATTCATATATGATGGACTATGTGTATCAATGTGGTGTCAGGTATATTGTAAACAAGAAAAACAAGATATATTTTATATGTTAATAATACAACTCAGCCTTAGGCTTTTTATTTTCTTGTTGTACATTAATCTAGTCACAATCAGTTGGTAATGCTCTCCTATTATAATTGTTATGAAATACAGAATATTTTTTCTGTATTTTTATGTTGTTTTTGTTTTGTTTATTCTAACTTCTGCTGTTATTGAGATAAGTTTACACAAAGAATTTTGTCGTTCAATTGTTCGCTCTTTAATTTTTTCAGAGTTTTTAAAGCTTTTATCTGAAATTGTACTTTTTCTTAACGTGTGAGAAGAGAGACTGAAGTACAGTCTTGAAAATTGTGAAGCAGCCCGTTGTACATTACTGCAAGGTGTCTGACCAATGAAAATGTTCATTATTTTTTTCATTTTATTGTGTGAATTCTTTACATTCTTTTGGCGAAATGATTGTTCTTTCTTCTTGCAGTGATGCTTTAATTGATTACTTTTTTTTACGTAGTACAGTTATAAAAGAGGGACAGGGACCAAAAGTTATCAATCTAGTGAAATTTCAAAGTTGTGTTCCATATATGTTTTGTGGCGAAAGTTCACTTTAGCAAAATGTTCTCTCTCCACATACTATGAGGCCTTTCAATATA
>NW_026267415.1:279507-285436 GCF_000697945.3 Frankliniella occidentalis | reverse complement strand
AAGGGCTTTTATATATACACTTCAATTTGTACAATAGTAAACTAAAATGTTTTCATTGACAGTTATACATTTTCAGAACCACACAAAAAAAAACTGACAAGAATATTTCTAGGGAAAATAAAATGTCGAGATTCAAAGCTGAATGGATTCCTTCAGAACTTTCTTGTTATTAAGTAGTTTGGAGCTTCATTTCCCATTAAAGTAACAAGTTTGCAGAGTTAAATTGCATGGCATAACAAGTCACTTTCACAGGAAATAGAAAATGGGATCATGTCGGATCATGTAAAGTTTCAACCATAAATTCCAACCCAAAACTGATCAGAATAGAATAAAGAAAAATAAAAATAGTTTCGCAGTTTGTTTTTTTTCCCACTTAAGCGTGTATGCTATAGAGCTCAGGAATGCACCCCAAATTACTCACTTCCAGGTTCTAATGTACCCTGCCAAAAACAACAACTTATGTACATATACAAAACAAATCAATAATTTACAAGTCTATGTACAAGCTCCAAAATCAATTGAACAATCAACAAAATATACAGTTGGAAATTTACAATACAACTATTGTGTAAGAATACATACAAGCATACATACATACATACTTACATACATACATGAATACATACAGTAATTTTAAAACTATCAACATATTTACAGTTTGGATTTAACAGAACTACACACATACACACAAAAAATGTGATAAATAAATAAACATTATGAATATTAACTAGATAGACATTGATTCCAGCTTCGATCTCCCTTTGTTCAATAGATAAAATCTTTTAATACAGCAACTCTTTTCCAGACCTAGAATCCACAAAAGGATCTTTTCCAGATCTAGAACCCACAAAAGGATCAATCCATATGTACCTGACATTAAATTCCAATAAACTTTAAATTAACCTAAGTCCCCCAAAATGTTAGAATATCAGTCAGACTACACAACTCCATCCAATCATTAAGAAAAAGGTGATGCTCAACTAACTAAAAATTGTTGTAACAGGTTTGGTAACACAAAGAGTGGTAGCCAAAATACACCACAACGTGCATTTTAAACAATGGGCAATCTTCAATGTGTTCAGAAAAACCACTTGATAAAATAATCAAACAGAGGGAGCCCATTGGTAAAACGTACAATAAAGATGTATGAAATCATGAAAGAGATAAAATAATTAGAAAACCCAACAAGTTCATTAATGAGGACATCAACAGCCACAAAATTGTAATCAATATATGTATATACGTTTACATAATTAGACATGTTCCCAACAAGTCCTCTTCAACCAAACATTAGAACTGGTCAAGCAGAACACTTCAGAAACACTGACCCACAGAGCAAACAAGGCACGATTAATTTTCCTTTTCTTGGAAATAGAAAAAAGGAATCACAGAATCAAATGAGTGATTATAATTACCGGGAAGAAAATAACCCTACCTAAAAAGACAAAGAACCAGACATGCAGTACACATGGCCCCTGGATGCATAAAAGTAGAATAAAATTCATGGAAAGATAGGTACAAAAAAAAAAAAAAAAAGATTGATAAACAACAAAAACGATATTTCCAACATATGGATTAATTTGGTTAATGTATACCTATATTAACCTACTATTTGTCTTGTTTTAATGATAAAGTCCTACTTGAAAAAAAATAATTCTAACAAATAATTGTAACGGGAGGCTTTACACCGGTTGTGTGTGTCAAACTACACCAAAACTTACTCTGCTTTCATCTCAGAAGACAGGAATATTCAGAACAAAAACTATTGTGCAATCGGAAAAGGCACAGTACTTTATAATTATTTTTGACAGGGTATGATTTTACAAGTCATATGATAGGAAAGAAACAAATCTGGAAACACCAACAACATAAATCTGAGATCACAACACAAGGGAAATAACCAGTACCCATTATAAATGAAAAGTTTAAATACCAAACCAAGTCAAAGTACAAATGGATACCCTCTGGCACAGATCACCAAGTTGACACTAACAAAAGAGATGGATCACTATTATGAAATACTTATTAGCTAAGAGGATCACAGAGCTAAGTTCTTGCATGATGATGGTGGTGAACATTGTTCTTTTGAGCTTTCTTTTTACGAGCTGATAGCATGTCATAAAATGGGTTATGACTAATACTTTGTCTGAAAAAGAAAAAGAATAAAGTTAAACTTTTAATTTACATAGACAACTTTATAGTGCACTCTTGAACCTATACACATACCTCACACATTTTATCCATTCCTCTTTCTCTTCCGGAGTGGCAGCTGACATTCTGTAGACTGTGTGTTTACCTGTATAAAAGGAACAGATTTCATAAAATATTTTAATCTTCCTCAAGATATGGCACAAACATGATAAAAAGTAACACAGAGAGAAAACGTACCCTCTACAACTTTTCCTTCACTATCAGTTTTACAAGCTTTGATGAAGTCTGACCCTGAAGCATAAAGCTCAAAGCAATGAGGCTTGTTCCGATCAGCAACTTCTCTGACTTTAATGTTTTCCAGCGGAATGATTCCCCTTGGTTCTTTGTCAGTTGTGTACTCAAAGTAATACAGACAATTGTCATTTAAAATGAACCACCTCCTCTTCCAGCTTTTATATCGTCCCCCTGAAGGAAGTAAAGACATACAAGTCAGATATTTTATTGATTAATACTAGATATTTACTCTAACTGACTGCAATTGGGAGAATTTGCACCTTGTTTCCATAGCCAACCCTCTTTGTCCGGATTGAAGAAGGTATGCATGAGATCATTGCCATCATCTTCTGGAATCTTGAATGGCTCTGTTTTTATACTGTCATATAAACTCTGTAAACATTGAAATTGAAAATTACTTTTTTCATTTCTTTTTCTAAACCAGAACAAAACATATTTAGTTTAACTATAATGGAACTTCAAGACGTAATTCACAGAAGTAAACTCACAACTAATAGTTCCCTTGGAAGATCTCCTCCATTGTTAATGCCACGGTTCATTGATATAAATTGTTCAACAGTAGGCTTTTCTTTAACACTTGGATTGTGTAAACTTGTATTCAACATAATAATTGCAAACGATAATACATAGCACGTATCTGGAACATGGTAAAATAAAAGATGAGTATAGTTGAAGAAATATTGCAAACGCCTTAGTATTACATCCCTTTGCGCTATCTTGCAAGGCAGTAGAAAAGAAGAAAATACAACACCAATTTTTAGCAGATGATACATTTAACACAAAACACACACTTCACACTAAAAGTAACAAAACTAATCGAGTTGCATGTGCCAGCAGCTTGTTAGGTCAGACGGAGGAGCGAGAGCTGGCAGATGAATAGAGTACGAAGCCCTGAGCCCAGTGCGCTCAGCTCGGCCTCGAGCGGGAAGGAAGGAGGGGTGATTCGAGAAGGGAGGTGGATTCGGCTCCGCTCTCCCGCCTCGCGCCCGAGCGGCGGGCCTTTCTGGCATTTCAGGATGAAGGAAATTTCTAATCGCATAATTATCGGCATCGGCCAGCTCAACACAAGTAACGAGCCTTACCCCTCCCCCTCCCCCTTGCCCCGGCCAATACTTGGCATTCTACTGTCGACCTTACTAACTATTTCTTGATTCATCAGTGCAAATTATAACATGACACAAGTTTCATGTTATGTGTATCATCTGCTTACACGATCCGTTCCTTGAAGGAGACTTTGCTATATGGAAGGAAAAAATTGAATTCACATACCTGTATTGGTAAAGATATTTGGATTAAGTTGGCAATATCTTTGAGCGAAACATTCCATCATTCTATCAATCTTTTGTGCCTCTCCGGGAAGTCGAAAACTCCACAAAAATTGTCTGCAAAATGAGAACAGCGCCGGTGAGTAAAAACGAGCCAATACTATTTGTATGAATGAGTTGTTTGGAAACAGTGACTCACCTGAGGGCCTGGACCAGGATCAGGTCCGTGAAGTCGTGCAGGTCGACGAAGGCCCTTAGCACACGTTCATTGAAGTCATTGCGCTCGCCCAGGTAGTCGCCGATGGCCGTCTTGTTGAGTCCCTCGCCCTTGTACAGGAAAGCGGCCACATCCTCGCACGTGTTGCTGAGGAGACCATGCTCGATGAGGAACTCGATGCCTTTCTTCGGGTCCATGTTGAACTTCTTGCGGCCAATGGACATCTGCTTGGCCCGCGTGTTGTTCTTGCTGCGAAAATGGAGGGGGAGAAAAACGCGACTTAGAATGACTCATTTACCAGACTAGCATGTGTGCACAAGACAGACGCAATCGGCAAACTTTTTTTTTTCCTTTTTTGCCATGACATTAACAGAAAATTTATTAATGTTGATTTAATTGGAACTTAGCGATCTTGTTGAAGAAGATGCTCACTAGCTCATTTGGATTGTATTTTTTTTTTTTTAAATGGTGAGAAAACTATTAGGGTGCCAGACCCTGGATACGCACCTCTCGTCTGCGGAGTCCATGTTCTCCATCTCCCCCACGACTTCACCGAGCTCATCTTTGAGTTGCTGCAACACACAAGAGGGGGAAAAACCGCCCGTCAGAAACACAATGTCGTTTGCACACATAACATCACCATAATGATCAATGATCGGCCGTCACACGGCCTCACGGGGGCCGGGCCGGCCGGGAGGGAAAAAAACAAGCCGACCGCGGCATTCGATCAGAACGTCAACAAGAAAAGCGAGCAAAAATACCACACACGTACACACGCGCCATGCCGTGGGCTATCATCGGCATCGGCAGCGCAGCGGTATCGCCGCCATCTACACGCGTGGTCGATACGTGCGAGGCGAGGGTGGTGGACGAGGTAGGCCGCCCGGCCAGCGCCGCAGCCGCGCGCCTGCCGCCGGTTGCCTACCGCGCCGGGCGGTCGGGCCCGGGCCGCCTGCACCCCTGATGGCCCCAGCTCGGCTCATCACGCTCGATTACTTCCGACGTCAACGGAGCGCCGCCTGACGCCCCCGCCCGCCATGATGCGGCTTTATGGATCCTGGCTGGCGTGACGTTCTGCCCCACAGTGGGCCGAAACCGCCAAAAAGTGGCCAAAATTAATTTGTGCGCGAAATATAACAAGGATCTGACTCAAACTTTGGTCAGCAAGGTTTTCAGGCATGCTGATTTCATTTCTGAAAGAAAAAATAACGCCACAGGGGCGGAACCAGGAACAAAAAAGGGGAGAAAGTTAAATTTACGAGTTATTTACTCGCAACTTCGCTTTAAGAGATTTTTAAACATGCTTATTCTGATTCTGAAGAAGATTTTGACAACAAAGGAAAGGGGCGGAACCAGGTCAAAAAAGAGGGAAAGTAAGATTTCTGGCTGATAAGCCAAAATTATACGTTCCCCGTTTTTTGACCTGGTTCAACCCCTGTAGCGTCAAAAACTTCTTCGGAAATGAAATGAGCATGTCTTGGAACCTCTCCATGCCAAATTTGACGCCAATTAGCCAAAAACCTTATTTAACCCCCCTTTTTTGAACTGGTTCCGCCCCTGGCACGTCAAAAATTTGCTCGGAAATGAAATCAGCATGTCTTGTAACCTCTCTCTGCCAAATTTGATGCGAATCAGACAAAAATGTCATTTTAGCCCCCTTTTTTGAACTGGTTCCGCCCCTGGCACGTCAAAAATTTGCTCGGAAATGAAATCAGCACGCTTCGAAACCCTTAGACCCCGAGTGTTACGACAATACGAGGTTTATTTCTGAAGTAACAGAAAAATATGTAATATCCACATAGAAAAGGGGAAAAATTTGGGCTAATTTGAAATTTTTTTTTAGAAAAAACGAGCACGTACGAGCACGAACGGTCTATTGGTCCGTAAACTAGGGCCATTGGACTGTAAGATAACGTTAGTGCCCCCTTTGCCGAACTCGGCCAAAAAAAGATAAAGCTTTTTCAAGTTGCAAGAAATAGCAGTTTTAGCATGTCCTTTTTCC
>NW_026267415.1:272424-274722 GCF_000697945.3 Frankliniella occidentalis | reverse complement strand
GCGGGTGGCGCCGAGCTGAGCTAAGAGCCGTGGCGCGTAGCGGCGGCGCTGCGAGCCTGCTCACCATGTCCACCATCCCTCCCTCCCCTCCGCGCCCGGGCGGCATCCCCCACCCCTATCCGCTGCGCGGAGCTTGCTCCGGTACGGAGCCTGCTCCTGTCCTGGTACACACTTATTTCTAACACACAACGTCGGTTCGACGCCCCTTCAAACCCGTCACACAACAACAGAATCGAGACCGGGCGAGCAGCAGCACCTCTGACTGACGGGAAGGCGGCTATAGGCTGGCCGCGAAGTTAGCATGCACGGAGGAGAGGAGGGGGCGAGTCACTCTGACAAGGTCACGCAGCCAGAGAGTTAGTGTGTGAGAGAGAAAGAATGAAACACTCTGCCCGGCTGTCAAAATATCTCTCCCCCCCCCCCCAAATCCCCGGGACTCTCTCCCCACGCACGACCTGCCGGGGGTCCTGCCGGTCCTCTGGTCGCGCGTCGCCCCCTACTTGTTGATTCGTGGCCGCCCCGCCCCGCCTCGCCCCGCCACGCGACCCGCCGTGCATGCCAATGGCACTTCTCGTACGCCCTGTATCGTCATTACTCCTCGAGTCCCCGGGGGAGGGGGGGGGGCGACAGTCGGACAAGTGCGACGGATCACCGAATAATGAACGAAACAGGCCGGGAATAAGGGGAGGAAAATGAGAGTGCCACCTCGCGCCGCGGCCGAGTTCAGGAATTGAATGGGCTGGCGTCAGCTGCGCCCTTTCTGACGGCCGAAGGCCCCCTCCGCTCCGCAGTCGGAGAGGAAGAGGGGGGAGGGGGTAAAGAGGGAGAGAGGGGCCCCACAAGAATACGCCCCCCTCTCCCCGCAACAGCGCTTTGCGACGCAGTTTCGCGTCGCCGGGTCAAAGGTGACTCGCGCTTCGGCCCGGCGGCCCGGGCCCGGGCGACAGGAGGCGGTGCTCAGCTCACGACGGCGGCGGCGGTGGTGGCGTGAGGCAGACAGCCTCGACTTTGAAACGTGTTATTTAGTATACATTTGACAGACGGACGGACGGACGGAGCCACACGGCCAGCCTCCGCCGTCACGCAGACGGGCAAAACTTTAACTCGCTTCACTTGTTTCCTAAACCAAACGGTCGGCAGCAGAGCGGCGGTAGGGGAGATGAGGCGAGGCCGACCCGCGCCTGACTTTCACTGCCGATGCGAGGGAAACAGACGCACACAAGAGGGGTCCTGTAACGCACCGGGACGCGCACGAAGCCCCCTCGGCGCACGCACGCGCCGCCGGCCGGGGCACGCGAGCGAAGGGGTCGCCGATGGCTTGTCGTTATGATATTATATCGTGACGAGCGAGGCGGCCGCGCCGCTCCCACGGTGCCGACAGGACGGCGGACCAGACGCAACCAGCCGGCTGGCTGCGGCCACCAAGAGGTCCAAGAGGCAGAAACGTTGGCGTATTTCTCTACTGTTTGATTTGGTTCGACTATGCCAAACTTTAACCAAAGTTACCTACAGCTAAACTCACTGCCCACCAAAGGTAACTTTCGACCAAAGCTCACCCACTTTGCCCTTCCCATTCATCACCGCAGCCGCGCCTCCGTTGAAAAACGCGCGCAAAATTCAAAGCGAGAGCAGCGAAGTGCGCGGCGGATGGCGAGGCACACGGCACCTCCCGGTTCCCTCTGGTCTGCTGGGGAGAAAAGGGCCGAACATAAGCAGGAGCTGCGAGCCGCGGGGTCGCGCTGGGCCCCGCGGGGAGAGACGACCACGTCCGCAATAGTACTCGGGCTGCCTATAGGCACTATGGGGCCCCGCCCGGGCCCGAGTGTTGTGGAGAAGGGAAGTGAAAATGCTGCTCCGCGTCAAGCCCACGCGTACCCGCCGAGTTCGGGTTCGGTCGGAGAGCAAGAGGGAGAGAGGGCCGTGGCCGTGAGTGCATCGTCCTCGCGCCCCCTTTTTAAAATGCGCGCCACGTCGGGACGGCGGCGGGTGGTGCGGTGCTGTACAGTCCGGGTCGAGAGTGGCACGTCCAAGTGGGAAAAAGCAGGTGTGAATGCAGCGAGCGCCAGCAGGCACTCTGGCACCTAGAGGCTAGAGGCGCGCGCTGGGCGCCGGGCCCGGGCGGCACGGCACACCCGCCGGCTTGGCCATTAGCAGACCCGCCCCTAACGTCCACACGGTGTTAGTGTCTCCGCAATCAGGGCGGCAAGAGAGGGAGGGAGGGGGGTGATTGATTACCAGGCGGTGCTAACTACGGAGCCGGCCGGAGATTTCGTGCTTGATCTTTCCATCTCCCCCCCC
>NW_026267415.1:272029-272374 GCF_000697945.3 Frankliniella occidentalis | reverse complement strand
TTCTGAAAGAAAAAATAACGCCACAGGGGCGGAACCAGGAACAAAAAAGGGGGGAAAGTTAAATTTACGAGTTATTTACTTGCAACTTGGCTTAAAGAGATTTTAAAACATGCTTATTCTGATTCTGAAGAAGATTTTGACAACAAAAGGGCGGAACCAGGTCAAAAAAGGGGGAAAGTAAGATTTCTGGCTGATAAGCCAAAATTATACGTTCCCCGTTTTTTGACCTGGTTCAACCACTGTAGCGTCAAAAACTTCTTCGGAAATGAAATGAGCATGTCTTGGAACCTCTCAATGCCAAATTTGACGCCAATTAGCCAAAAACCTTATTTAACCCCCCTTTTT
>NW_026267415.1:258507-263584 GCF_000697945.3 Frankliniella occidentalis | reverse complement strand
CCTGTTCCTTTTACACCCGTTTCTACCCCTCGGCTTTTGTTTGACTTCCTTCTCAAAGCAAGACCAACCAGAGAGAGAACCAAGCCATAGAACCGAGAATTTCTTTCATCTTTTACTTTTTACCAATCGAAAGGAAAAGGCGGCTTCAGAATCAGTATGTATTCTTATCCCTCGTAAATTATTTTCCCCTCCGTTTAGAAAGCCATCAGCTGGACCGCCAGGGGGTCTGATTCGAGGGCCTGCTCTTTCCGAGCAAACACACACAATCTCGCAGTTTGCCCGAAAACGAAAGAAAGTATGAGAAGTTTAGCCGCAACGGCGTGAAACGCGATACCTCCCGCGGTAATCTTATCTCCCTCGGACCCACACACTATATACGCTCCGTCTCTCTCAGCCCGCGCCATAAATGAGGGGAAAGAAAGAGAGGCAGCGAAAGGGGGGAGAGAGGGAGAGAGACACCAGGACCTCACCACGTGTTCAGCCAGAGCCTGCCGCATGTTCTGCATCATGCACCAGGTCCACTTCAGGCAAATAAGTTGAGTTGACTAACCGCAGCGCAGTAAAAAGGTTTTTATGTGTGTGCATTTAAAGCGAGAAAGAAATTTCTGTTTTTGTTTGTCTCTTCAAAGAGCGACGGAAAGCTTTTACCCTAGAGGCAGAAGGCTTTCGCATGCAAACAGGAAGCAGCAAACGGCGGCGGCGGCGGCAGTAGCCCCAACGCAGAGACGGTCTGTATCGCACCCACGGTGGCGAGAAATCTCTCTCCACCCGTGATCGCAACGTAGTAGATGTGCGTATCAGAGAGAAAGAGGCGGGGAAGGGGGTGTAGCCACCAAAACAAACTCACTCTAGCGCCGGAATTTGTTTTGAAAATAAAAACAAAATTTAAGAAAGGACGCAAAGAAGATACAATCGTTTAGTTTTTTTGACATAGGGCACGTTCAGTAGCATTCCCAAACGCAAAAAGAGAAAGAAACCCACCAAGATCCTCTGATTTAAAAGGCATACAACAGATCTCTCACAAGAATACAGCACTACGACTCTAGTGGTCCCCATTACATTAATTCCGAATCCTTAATTAATCAGCTTTTTATCCGCACGTCCTCTTCGACCCAAGACGTTCGCCGTCATCATCGCGGCCCGGCAAAGGGAAACAACACTTTGTCTCGAGTGGATTGCTTTGTCAGGCGCGGCGCGGCGCGGTCGGTCGGTTGCCAGGTCGCAGGAGGAGCAAGTGCGGACTACGTCACTGTGACTCAGAAAGGCGTCGGCCAGGAGAGCGGGCCGAGTACCCAGCGGGAGGGTACCTCACGGGAGAATACCCGACAGGAGGATACCTTCACGGGAGGGTCCCTGGCGGCGGGGTACCCACCCGCAGGGACCGCCGCCGTTGCCGCCACCTGGTGGCGGCCAGGTATCACGCGTAACGGTGCAGGGGAAGTCCAGACGACATCCGGCCTCGCGGCATGTCCGGCCGGACACACGTGTGCACTTAGGCCCCTGCGACGGCCGCTCCGGTTAGGCGGACGGGACAGCGAGCGGAGCGGGCGGCGCAACCCGTCCGCCAGGTATCTGCTCCTCGCTATCTATCCATCGGGGGGACGTTAGACCCGGGGCAGCCACTTGCACTTTGAAGGACAGCAGCAGCAGCAGAAGAAAAGAGGATGGAGAACGAGATTGCATGCATCGTCGAAAATAAGACAAGGGAGATGGATGAGAAGGGCGGACAGTTTTGTTTGTTCTTTTTTTTATGAAATAGCACGACAGATAAACACGACACAAAATATATCAGGTGAGTGGTTCACACCTCGTCTTTGTTACTTCACTAAGCAGTTACACTGTGCGTCGCGAGCACACCCCAAAAACGAGGTTCTTGAACCAAGTAAATATCATTGGAACAAGTCAATTTTCTACCTGTGTTAGGATATTTATTTCATTCATGCACCTTGTTTTTTGGGTGCAGCTCGCGTCGTCGCGGGTGCCTGCCACCGCCACTGCCGCGCCAGCCACGAGGCCTCGTACGAGTAGGCAACCCTGCTGAACGGCTGCATGCGGTGCAGCATAAGCGTACGGAGCTACGGAGGTCGTGAACCGCCCACCTGGCGTAAGCACGGTAGCGGCGTCTGATTCGTTTCGGCAGTTCTGCTTACTTTGAGAGAACAGGGGAACTTCCTCTAGAGTTTGATTTAAACAACAAAAATGCGGCACCTCTCTGAATGTGAGAAAAATAATGCCCGCGGTTCCCAAATTCCGAGGAACTTCCCAGGAATTTTTCAAATTTTTCCACATAATCAAAATCGTGCCCTTGACAAGTAACCGGAGCTTTTACCGTGGTGGGGTTTACACACAGAAATGAGCGTACCATGCGACTAGAAGACAGGTCCCAGGCGGATCGCGCCCGGCGGTAGTCGAAGCCCAGCCCGGCGCCGCCCGGCGGCCCGGGGCCGGGCCCGCCGTGCTGCTTGGACTTCCTCCGCGGCCGGCGCAGCGACGAGAACCAGCCCTGCGTCGGCATGACGTCGGCGAGGTGCGGCCCGGGGCACAGGCCGGGGCACAGGCCGCAGCACGGCGCGCACATCCACGGCGCGCGCGCTCACGCTCTGCAGGGGGAGCAGCACAGTCAGCACCCCAGTGTGCCAAACCTACGCTCGGTGCTCGTCCGACTCACACTCACGCTCACTCGCTCATTCACACTCACACGCGCAACTGTCAAACGTGGTGTGCGAGGTCATATAGGCTAGGCAGCAATCTTCCTTCAACCATACACACACACAGGATTTGTTCCTTTATTATTATAAGGGATCGTCCAGAAAGTACGTTCGTTTCTCTCAAAATCATCTTGCCAACTACAGAAGCTCGGCGCCTGCAAAACTCTGGGTAGGCCACCCCGCAATACACGCATGCACGGCATGCAAGATTGTGCCTACCCACCAGGCGCCATGAGAGCTTATTGCATTGCCTTAATTTGGAGGGTTCGTAACGGCGAATGACGGACGTACTTACTGGATGATCCCTTATTCGTACACATTTGAGCGTTCATTTTTATTTTCTGAACTTTATCAAACTTTGCTTCTTCTACGTGAACATTTTACTTTTTACAAGAATGAGTCTTCAATGCAAATGAAATGTTTTTACAGGGGCAGAATTTGATTGAAAATTTGAGTACTAGAACACACTGCACGGTAAGAACGACGTATACGGTTGGAAAGCAGCCAAGCATCCCTTGTAAAAGAAATACATGAGAGCGTCTTGGTTTTTACAAACCCGCTTGGAAACCAATATGTCGTTTTTATAGTGTGTTAAATCGTGTGTTAACCGGGAAACCGGTTATGAATACCAGATTAATCAGTGCACGTTTTTTCTTTTAAAAAGCTTTCCTGAGCAGTGCAAACTCAAAGTCCGTCGCAAAACTTGTCGGATCTAGTGCGGCTTGGATAGCGGCTCGCGGGCCGCGCGCATCTCCTCTCCCACGGAACTAGTCTAGGCTCGAGAGCCTCGGGCAGAGCCGACTTCTCGAGAAAACGGACGAACGGGGCGCCTGGTTTGTGACCTCGGCCCGCCACAGGACACCCACGCTACGCCGCGCCACGCCCAGCTCGTCATAAAGAAGCATATTCATCACACAGCCAGAGCCAGGCCGGCCGCGGCCGCGTCGCACCTGCAGACACAGTCCGCACACTTCGCTTCTCAGCTCAGATTCACCAAAGATAAACTCTTGGGAATTTTGCTGAGCAGCCATTCAGACACCACACCGATGTAGAAGTGAGCGACATTCTTGTGAAAATGCGGCACAAATGTCACAAATAGTTTTTGATGATTGAAAAACTTCACACTTTTAAAATCAAAAACTTCATTCCAGTGTCACTCACTCATCAATTTACAATAAAACTTTCACAGTTAAAATTGAGATAATGTTTGACAGTTTTAGACTGTTGTTAAATTGCGAATTTCCCAACAGTGCATACTGGCATGTCACACACTTCAGATGTTTAGGGGTGTGGTGGGCCGGGGCCTCGCTCGTGACGTCACGGCCATCCGGGGGAGGTCTGCCGCCATTAGGCTATCGCTGGCGCCGCGGGGGGCGCCTCTATTGCCCCCCGCGGCAGACACAAGTAGTGGAGGCGGGCCGGGCGGGGCCGGCCACCCCCGGCCGGGAGGGAGGGATGGCCTAGTAACAAAACTTCCACACAAGTCTATATAACCATAAAAGAATGAGCTGCGGGCGGTCGCGTCGCGTAGGGGATCATCCAGCAGAAAGTACGTGCGTCATTCGCCGGTACGAACCTGCCAAGTTCACCCCCTGCAAGCTATCATAACGCCTGGTAGGTAGGCAACATCTGGCCTGCAGGGCGTTCGCGTACTGCGGGGTGGCCTACCCCGAGCCTCGCAGGCGCTGAGCCCCCGTAATTAGCCGAACAAATCTGAGGAAAACGGAAGTACCGCGGGTGATTTAAAGAAGACGCAGGTGTGGGCGGGTGCTGTGCCCGTAAGGCGCCATGGCCCCTTAGGTTGGCAAACCCGCCCGCCCGGACCTCCGAATCACCCGGTACTTTCTGGACGATTCCTAGGCAAAAGCGGAGCGCTAATCCGGGCACGCGCGGAGACCGCCACGCCATACCGCCGCCGCCCCAGACTGCCAGAGGCAACCAGCTTTTCATAAATATACACACCGTGATTGTCGCGTCATTTCCGCTCGCCCCGCACTTCCGGTTTCCCCCGCGCGCTGTAATTCCAGCCATGCTCGGTAATGACGCACAGCTGCAGCACAAGTGTACGTGGTATCGACCCTGCACGAGTGGTGTATGATGGTTGACCTCAACCACAAACCGCACAGCGGGGTGGATATGACAAACTCAGAAACATGACGATTGTAAAATACCGCCTGCGCCTTCCTGCCCGCTCCCCGAGCTGCTCCCGCAGCCCGCCGCGCGGACTACCTCTCATCTTCCCAGCCCCGCGACCCGTTTTCCAGCTTCATACCCTTCCCGAGGAGCGCGGCGCGGCGCGGATCGCATTCCAATCGGCCCCAACGCCTCGCGGCGCCCCCCCCCTCTCCCTCTCCCTCTCTCCCTCTCCC
>NW_026267415.1:257535-258457 GCF_000697945.3 Frankliniella occidentalis | reverse complement strand
CCTCCCTCCCTCCCTCTCTCTCTCTCCCTCTCTCTCTCTCCCTCTCCCTCTCTCTTTTCTGGCTACAATGGCGAACCCAAATGCCCTTCCCCCCTACTATGTGACGCGGCGAACCGTTCCACTTTCGTGGGAGGAAGTTTGCGGCTCCCGCGTCGCCTTAAAAGCAAGCTCATTCACGCGGTATGACCCGACCGAGAATGTGTGTGTGTGTGTGTGCGCTCGTGTGTGCCTGAAAGGGGGAGGGGGGCGGTGTAGGGGGATAAAGGGGGTAGGGGTTAGTCAGAAAGCGGTTAGGAACGGGGGATGAGGGAGTGCAGAAGTGATATTCGGCAAGGAGTGACGGACCGTGAACTCACGGAGGAGAAATTTCAATAAGACGAAGAATTTCCCTTGATTGGAGGTAAACTTATTCTGGCTTTACAAGGTCAGCATTTCCTTTGAATTCAGGAAATCTAGGATCTGGGGGTTGGGTCAATAAGCAGTCGCCAAGGAGGACCCCCCCCCCCTCCCCGGAACGAAGTAACACCTCAGGCGTGTTCCTTAGGACCTAACCTTTACATTGATACTAGGAACTTGTGCCTCAGCACGTTAAAACATATATATAATGCACAATGAAACATTGCTCCGAAACCACTTCGCCTTTTTCTCAAGAATGATAGTTTTTGGACGAAAAAAACTACTAGTCTGAAGACGAGTCTGCGGTCCCCAGGCTGGTTTTAGGTTGAGGGGACATTCCTAATGCAAACCCGACTGTCAAGTTTCGCCACATTACGTTTCTAAAAATGAGGGTTTTTGGCCACTTTTTGACGGTTTCGGCCCACTGTGCGGCCTCTGGCCGGCCGGCCTCCGGACCCAAAACGCAAGGCTCTGGCGTCGGGTCGCCGGGGCCGGTAGGACGTCGACACGCACGAAACAGTCGTTA
>NW_026267415.1:248448-256753 GCF_000697945.3 Frankliniella occidentalis | reverse complement strand
CACAGTCGGAGGGCACGGCACCTCTCTGAGCTGCTCGCTGCCAGTCAGCGAAAAGGCGCGTGGGGCCCTGCTGCCGCCACCGGCCGGCTGCCACCGCTCTGGAACGAGTTTTAGCAATCAAGAAAAGAGCGGGAGATTACTGCGGAATGCAGCAGGGCTGCGAGCGGCCTGCGCGCGCCCCGGAGAGAGAGAGAGGGAGAGAGGGAGAGCGGGAGAGCGGGAGAGCGGGAGAGAGAGAGAGGAGAGGCGGCCCTCGCACACTATTACGTACATGCCACGCCAACGACGGCGGGTGCCCCGGGTGCACGCCACTTCACTCAAACGCTTTAAGAGGTAGCATTGTGCTTGCGCCGCCGACAAGGTACGACACCGGTACCCGCCTCCTCCAACGAGGCCGGAAGCCCCGCGGTTGGTCCGGACCGGAGTGACGCACGCTGGCCAACGACACACACACAAGACACACGCTTGTCCTCTTTCGTTTGCGGACACATTTAGTCAGGCGCCACCGCCAGCAGCACACTCCCTGCCTCTCACGCGGCCGCGCAACGTGAGTAAAACAAAACCGAACGACGCGCGACGTTCATTCTTTCGTTTTGTCTTGTTTTTTGTCATTTGGCAGCCGCCATGAGACAATGCGGCAGCGCGAAGCTCGCGCCCGTTCGCTCGCACTCACACACAAGGAGCGGGCCGCGCAGAGAGGAGCGCGGGGGCAGGGCGGGGAGGGAGCCTCCTAAAAAAGCTCGACACGCACACGGTGAGCCTCGTGAGCCTCGCCATCGCCTCTAGGCGCGCCGATCAGCCCCGCCCCGCGAGTCCTCTCCTCTTCATAATTGCTCGCGCGCGCCGACTGACAGCGCGGCGGATTGCCTGCTGCTCATCTCGTTCCACACCAAGCCCCCTCTGTTCCACTCCGCCGGTAACACTATCGCAATCGCCCCGGCCCGCCCCGTCCGATCGGCTGCCAATAAACGCTCGCTCGGACGGCCTCCGTCGCCGGTTATGAACCAGGAACCGTCATCTTCCACTCGGCCGGCCCGGGCCGGGGTCATCCTGGGGGTCACCCTGGGGGGCACCCCACCTCGGTCCTGGCCGTGCGTTTGTTATTCCCCCCTGGTCCGCCGCTACCGACGGCCCGTCGGCCTAGCGTGACCCAGCGGCCCTGTGCTGGCATTAAAAGGTCGGGCGACGCATAACGTGACGTCACGCGCGCATTCCTACCGATTCTTCGACCGCTACGCGCCGGGAGGTGAGAGGAGCGGGCGGCGGGACACGCACCGCGAGAGTCAAATGCCGCGCCGTGCAAAGGTCCGGGACCCTCGGCTCCGCCTGCAGCCGGGCGGCCCGACCAACACCACCTCGTGACACCAGCAGCCTCACACCGCCCTCACATCACGCCACGAGCAGGACGGCCGGGCTTGTTTTGAAAATACATTAAGATTACGTATCGTACGCCGAAACGGCCAGCTTTCAACGATTGCTATTTTCGACGCAACTATAGATACTATAGTACCCCGCAGCGAGCAAGCAGCCCCTCTTTAATCTGCAGAACATCAGCTGATCGACCAGCCAGGTTACCGCGGATATTTTGTTTTCCGTTCAAGTTTAACGAGTTGCTGAGTGTTTCCAAACGCCAGCCTTGGCGGCGGTGTGTGCGTGTATGTGTATATGTGTGTGAGCGTGTGTGTGTGTGCGGGGAAGCGAGGGGGGGCTAAGGTGCAGAGGGAGGGCCGCCTTGAACCGGCGCCAAACAGATGGCCCGCGGACAGGACGCCACGCGCCAGACACCAGCGCTGAGCGTGCAGGCCGTGTAGGCCGTCGTCAGGGGCGACAAAAACGCCCCGCCGAGCAGGGTATATGGTGTCCAATTGGTGCGCAAGCAGCAACAAATAGAAACCGATCGGAAAAACAGCGCGAGCGCGCGCGCCGGGCACTTCTGGGGCCTCTCTGGCGCGGCGGGACCCGGCTCTATCCATCCGTGAAGGAACGCCCCGCCCCGCCGTGACGCAAGGCGACTTAACGCCCTCCCCGGGGGCCGCGGGGGCTCCGCCGGGCTGCGCGTCGCGCCCGGCTGGGCACGGGGGCGTGGCGCCTGGTCCTGGTGGCGCTCGGCGCGCATCCCGACGGGCCGCGGGCAGCGCGGCCACGGAGGGTCGTCCTCCCCAGCGGCCAACACACCCTCCTCGGGGGGCCACAGCCTCGGGCAGGGGCAGCACTCGGCAAGGTCGAATTCCGGCACGTCGCTCGCAAACCTGTTTGCACGTTCGCCCGGTCGGTCGGGCCACGGGGGCCCAGCCCAGCCGGCGTGGCGCGGGGCGTGGCGGGGCGGGGCGCACAGAGTGGCAGCTCAAATGCGATGCGACCGGTGCGGTGCAGAGGTGAGCATCGGGCGGTCCGCCTGGACCGGGATGGTCCGAAAACGACGGGTGGAAGTGAGACGCTCGAGCCGGCCAGAGCTCCATCTCACTCGCACTTCTCGCTTTCCGGACCATCCCGGTCCAGGCGGACCGCCCGATGCTCACCTCTGGTGCGGTGTGGTGGACCCGACCGCAAGCTCCGCCAGCTCCACCCCGCCCTTCAGCCCGAGAGAGCAGCAGCTCAGGGACCACCATACGGGACCGTTACATTGTCTCGAGAACAAACAAACGGCGCGCGCGGCTCATCCTGGCCGGTCCCAATACCAGCCGCGGGTTTAGACGAGCGCTCCACTCCACTTGACCCTGAGCGGCCGCAGCTGCCGCAGCTGCTGCAGCGGCCAGCGACAACGACGACAGCGCGGTTCTGAGAGTTGTACGTCGCTCCCTCCAGGAAGCCGCCGCCGGCGCAGTCGCTGCTGCGGCTGGTGCGGGCGTGAGTCACGCGTGAGGAGCGCGAGCCGCGGCCCGCATGTGTCACCGCGGGGAAGCAGACGGCAAGCAGACGACGCGCTGGCGCACCGGCCGCGCCGGCCGCGCCCACCCGCACCTGTCACTCCGCCACCCCGAGCCGCAGCGCCACCGGCTCGGCTCGGCTGGGTCGGCTCTGCTGGGCTCAGCTCGGCCCGAATAAAAAACCCTCGTCCAGCGGCTGAACGTCGATGGGTCGGGGCGGAGCGTAGGGAGGGTGTCGGGTCCTCTGCTCCGTCCCCATCCATCCCATTTCGCGGATCGGCCCTCCGGCCTGCCGGCCACCCCCGCCCTTCACGCTAGCCCTTTAACGTCATTGGGTCCCGCGGGCGGGGTCCCAGGGGGGCCTCGGACGGCCCCGCCGCCGCCCTTCCCGGGGCCCGCACAGCACAGGGCCGGGCTGGCGCGGCAAGGGCTCACGGGGTGATCAGGGTCAATTGATCGAAGAGGGCCCCGGCCCGGCCACACGCCTCCTTGAATCACTCCCTCCCTCCACGACCCCTGATCCACCCTCACCACGCCCCCCTCGGTGCCCGGACGCCCTTTTCGTCTATTTATGGGCGCAATGCAGCGGCGTGGCGGGGCGGGGCGCGGCCCTCCAGCAGAGCAGGGGGGAGCCAGGCAGGCCGCGCTGGCCCATTCACTCATCCATTCATTCGCGGCCCGTTGTCCCTCGCCCGCCCCGCCCCGCCGCGGCGGTAGCCGAACTGCTTTAGCCATTCAGTCGTGTGTGGGTCGCTCGGGCCATAAAGTAAGTGGCTCGCTGCAATGAGCCTCCCCCTCGCACGTCGCCGTGTTCGCGTACTCGCGGCCGCCAGAGCCCCGGGGCCGTCGTCCTGCTGGCCCGGGCGCTCTGGCTGCCGCTGGGCGCTGCCGCTGGGCTTGGCCAGGTCACGGGTCAGCCTGCTGATCATCACTTGAGAGCGGGCGGGGCGGGCGGGACTAGGCGGGACGCGTTGACTCGCACGCGCGGCCCGCCTGACTCAACCAATGAAGGCGGGCGGGCTGCAGGCGGGCGGGCTCCAGGACGGCAGGGACTTGTGCTGCACGCGAGTGCGCGCTGCTGCTGCTGCTGCATTCTGGGCCACCGCCCCCGCGCCGCCGCCGCCGCGGCAGAGGACGTGACGGGACGGCGACCACTCTCACTCGGAGAAAGGTGGAGTGGACGAGACAAGGGATCGGCTTCCATTGGCTTCTCGTCTCGTGAATCGCATTGCGCCGCCAACCTTGCGGCAATTGCGGGGCGGTGAGAACAAGGAGTGCCCTACCCGGAGGAGGACGCTTACTTTCTGCTTGCGGCGCCCCACAGCAGCGGCCTGTGTTGTATACAGAGCACCCGGAGGCATACTGTACCGCAATGCACGAGTGTCCGCGTTTTGCGAACTAGCTCGGTACGCAAAGGAATCATAGCAAAGTGCGCCCGTTTTCCCTCCGATTCATTCGGCCAACGGCGGGAGCTCGGCGCCTGCGAGGTTCAGGATAGGCCACCCCGCACGACACGCGTGCACTGCAGGCAAAATGTGGCCTACCTGTCGGGCGCTATGAGGGCTTGTATCGGCCAAAGCTTAAAGCTTGGGCGGTGCGTAACGGCGAACTTTCTGGATGATCTCTGAAGGCGTCATGGTCGTAAGACGACTGGCAACTACAATCTCTTGACAGGGGGATGCCCCTGCCGCAGGGCTTGTAATACAAGAAAATGGTAGCGACGACGACAAACAAAAGAAGGGGCGATCCGGGCCGAACCGGGGGGTATCGATCACCGCAGGCGTCCCATCAGGTGATGGGATTCAAGGGCCGCGCGGGGCCGGGGGCCGGTTGCCGGTCACACGCAATCCGATCTCCCTAACCGAGCGCTGCCCCCGCGCTGCCCCCGCGCTGCCCCCGCGCTGCCCCCGCGCTGCCCCCGCGCTGCCCCTGCATGCACAGCCAACATTCGCATGGCCGAGTCACAACAGCGCCACATTGGCATTCGCATTGGCAGCCGGCCGGCGCCGCGCTCATCAGACGGGACGGGCGCCCCGCCCGAAACCAGCAGCACCAGCGGCCTCTGCTGCAACCTTGGCTGCTGGACACGGGCAGAAACAGGTCGTCCAGGCCGGGCCGTCCGAGCGCGCAAAAACAACCGCGCGGATTGTTTTTAGCAGATGATGATAAATAATAAAAAGAGTATCGTCTCAACGGCGGAGGAGAAGGCAAAACAAACAACCAAGCCGCGCGACTGCGGGCTGAAATTCTTTTCCTGCCAAGATCGAACCGGCGATAACGGGCAAACACAAACACACGAGCGCGACAAAGCGGGGAGCGCCGAGGCCGCACCGGCCGGGCTTCCCTCCCCGGCGGCGCTGGGAGGGCGCTGGGCACAAGGTACCCGAGGGAGGGCCCAGGGGAGCGGCCCCGCGTCACCAGCGCCAGCGCCGCGACGGTCAACGGCCCCCGTACGGCACGGCGCGGTGTGGTGTGGTCCCGGGGCGCCCCGCCGGCCCAGCCCTCCCGGTGCAGTTAGGCGCGTGCAAACAATGCAGCTGGCTCCTGTTTGCCGGCCTATTGAGGCCGCCTCACGTGTGCTTCACGTGACGAGGCTGGCGGGGCCCGGGGCCCGCGACCAGCGCGGCGGGGCTCTGCAAACCCAGTTAGCGGCGCCGCCCGTCCCGTGCGTTCTCCCTGAAGGGCTCCCCGCGCGGGGCCCCCGGGAGCAAGGCCCCCCGGGCAGGGCGAGGAGGACGCCCCGACACCCCCGGGGGCCGCCAGCCGCTATCGGCCGGGCCCAGCCCAGCCCAGCACGGCCGGTCGAACTCCACCGACACACTTGTGAAGGGCGCACTATGTATTGGCGAAAGGGCGGGGCAGCAGGACATGCTGGGCTGGCTGCTCGGGCCGGCCGCCCTGCACCCGACCACAAGCACACACGGACACGGAAACGGCGCCCAACCCAAACCTGCTCGAGCCGGCTGAGCGCGCCGGCCGCGGATCGCTCACCTTCCCACGAGGTCGGTAAGCCCCGCCCGCCCCGCCACCGCCACGCCCCAGGACACAGCAGACGACACACGCCATCAGCGTATTATGGGCGAGGGGCCGGGGGGCGCCGGGGGGCGTCCTGACGCCGTCCTGACGTCACACGGCCGGCCGTCTTATCACGGAGAGATCGGAGCGGAGAACACCGTCGCGATAAGGGCCCGGGGGGGGGGGGGGGAGGGGGGTAGGAGGACAGGGGATAAGACTAACGACAAACGGGATGGACGACCGGTGTGGCGTCCATATATGGATTATATCGGGATGTGACATTTGTGACATATCGCTGCCGGGAGCGGTGACACTGCCACGTCACGTGACACTGAGTGACGGGCGAGGAGGGCGCGGCGGTCAACCCTACTGGCGCCTCCCATTAATACCGCGGGGCGCCGCCGCGCGACGAGGTGCAAATCAAACATGACGTTGTCACACCGTCGTCACCGTGCTTCCCCGCGGCGGCGGCAGCAGCAGTGCGCAACCGATACACGGACACGCAAAAAAAACAAGTGATGAAACAAAATGGCGACCGTTATTAGAGAGGGACTACAATTATTGTTTCCCGTTCGTCCGATAGCAGCCCCTGCCCTCGCCAGCAGCGCGGTCCAGTCGGCCCCGCCCGAGGGGGGCGGTGGCGGGCGCAGGGGGTACGTAACCCTCGACTGTTTTAGGTCGGGGCTCAGTCTGCTTTAATTGCGGTCGACAACCACAGCGAGCCCAAGCGAACAAGACAGGCATATCATTAGTCTCTCACGTGTGGCGGGGCGGGGTGGGGTGAGGTGGGGTGAGGTGGGGTGAGGTCGGGCGCGGGTGTGGTGGGGTGCGGGCGTGCTCCCAGCCCTAACGAGAACGTGTCCACTGCGTGCCGTCGCACCTCAGCCAACGCGACGGGGGGAGAGATGCAGCGCACCTTGTACACATACACCACCACTTCCTCCTTCGCCACCATTCAAAATTAGAGCAGCGAGCGCAGCTCGCGGTGGAGTGAGAGAGACAGAGAGCACGCGGGCACGCGACCCAAACAAACAAAACGACCATTTCACCAGCCTGCCCCCCACGTGGGCCGCGACAGGCATGCACGTCGCGGAGCAAAGTCCACTCCACTTCCACTCCGCCACCCTCTCGCAGCGCGTCGCCGCTCCACCGGGCGGGACTGTAAGTAGCAGTGTTCTCAACTCGGCTGGGCAGCCATGGGGGCCCCCGCCGCCCCCGCCGCCCCCGCCGGCACCCTGCCCAGCCCGCCACTATCATCCGGATAGGATTGTAGCGAAGGAACCTCCTCACGTCGCGCTTTGTTCAGCAGGAAACTTTATTGTTCCAGTCCCGGGGAAGAGGAGTTAGAGCGGCCGTGACTACGGGGCGACAGGGGGTGTGCAAGTGTGAGGAGGGAGTCTCCCGGAAAGTCCAAAGTGAGAGACAAAGGAAGGGCTGATGGTCGCTCGAACCCTTTCGCGACGATGGCAGCGACATGTTGTCGAACCGGCCCGGTATGACCGCTGCAAAACGCTTTCGGGGCTGATGTGCGGCTCGCAGTCGCGGCGTTCGCGCGCCGAGTACCGCTAGTAAGTTGCCAATTCGTCGAAATCAAGTCGTCAGTCGAGTCGAGTGTACAGCCGGCAGCTGAGGACGGGGCGGGGCGGGACCGGGGGGGGCCTCACCTGCCTCACCTTGGCGTCCAAGAGTGGCGTCTCGCTCGCACACCAGGCGGCGGCCGGCCGAGTCTCACACGGGAACCAACACACTGTACTGCGCAAAGAATCTCTCTCCCCCTCTCTCTCCCTCTCTCTCACACGCAGGCGAAGGCGGCGCGGCAGAAATAATTGAGGCGAATTACGAGTCTGGGGCGGACTTTTCCAATGCCTCGTTAAAAGCGAGTCTGTGTTGACAACACACTGGAGACTAGTATTCAGAATCAGACCTCTTTCATTAAACACACTCTATTTCTTTCTCTCTCTCTCTCTCTCTCGCACACTTCACTCACGCTCGCACACACTCCTCACACATACACACACACACACATTCTCGAGGACGAGCACCGAGCGACGGTTGTGTAACACGTGCACATTATCCAATCTGCACGTGTGCGGCGGCAGCAGCGAGTCCAACCTCAGAGGCGTCGCCAATCTTGGGTCAACGTCCAGCATCATATATCAGCCCAGCAGGGCAGAGGGAGTGTCGTCTTCGGCGAGCGACGCTGGTGTCAGCGACGAGGAACACACACAGACACACACACACAGAGACACTGTCGGAGACACTCGCGGGGCACAACAGCGATAAGTCCTTGCACGCGGCGTGCCACCTCGCGACGCCAGTACGCACTCCGCGCCGCGCCCAGCACCGACCCGTGCCGCTCCGCGTCTCAGACTCGACTGCCTGCCTGCCCGGCTGCCCGGCCGGCCCGGTGCCTAGCCCCCCCC
>NW_026267415.1:234402-248167 GCF_000697945.3 Frankliniella occidentalis | reverse complement strand
TGCCAACCGTCACGAGTCGGTTAAGACATAGTACGACCACACCACGCCCGCGCGTCCCTTACGCACACCTCATGTCTTCACTGACTGCCATAAACATTCTGACGACAAATGCGTCGTCGTCGTCGTCACCGCCGCCATCGAGAAGATAACGAGAAGACATGTGCGGCCGGCTCGCGGTTCCGGGAAACGGCAAGTACGTGTCGGGGCACAACAAGGCTTTGAGCCGCAGCAGGACAAGGGAGCGTGAGCGCGCCACCACCGCCGCCACCATCGCCGACTTGGTGACGTCCCGCGGCCGCCACGCGAGAAGCCCCGGGCCGCGGGCAAGTTAGGCGGGAAGAGACAGAGCCCACCCGGCTGCAGGACGGAGGGACGGAGGGGTGGGGGGCTTTGGCGACGAAGAGAAAAGAAGGGGTGAGGGGGAGCAGGATTTTTGGCGTGGAGCTTTGGCAAGCGCCAGGACCAAAATAGAGGACAGGACAGCGGCGGGGGTCCAGCGCTCGACAACGGGAGCGACAGAGAGAGAGAAAGAGCAGTGGAGGACTGCGAAGTAGCAGCAGGAGCATCACTGGCAATGCACGCTGGCGACGCTCGAGTAAACAAAGCAACCAGAACCGACCGGGACGTCCCGAAGCCAAAAGCCGCGCGACCCGCTTCTCCTGGAACTTTCCGCATGGCGGACCAAAACTTCCAGTCCGCGGGCCAAACTTCTCGACAGCGGCGGCGAGCGGCGCGTGCCGTGCGCACGTCAAACAACCGGGGCAGCAAGCAGCAGCAGCAGCTGCGTGGTCCAATCGGCGAGGGGCGGCCGGGCCTGGCGCCCGCGAGCCAATCTGAGGCGCCCCGACCTGCCGCAACGGCCCCCGCGAGCAGGGGGAGGGAGAAGGTCAGCGGGCAGCGCCGGGCCGCGGGGGGCGGGGCCGGGCGGGGGCTGAGCGACGGCGCCCCGGTCCCGGTGCCAGCCAGGTCGCCGACGACGACCATCACGTCTCAGCAGCACGACGGCGCCGGCCACGATAACGTAATGACGTGATAAATTGTGAACGCTTTGCCCCGCGGGCCGCGAGCGGGCATACGGTCACGGACTCGCAGGCTCGCCCCGGGTCGGGCCGGGCCGGCGCCACCAGGATGCCGCCGAACACCGCAGATAGCGTGTGCCACTTACACAGCTAAGAGCAGTGCGTTCTGAGAGGCGGTGGCGACGCTGCTGCTGCTGCTATGTATCCCTGACCCGACTGTGTGCAGCAGCAACACCGCCAACGCAACACCTGCTTCCTGGACTTAACAATTTGACCCGTTTAGTGTTTACAAACACGACGGGCGGGGGCGTAGTCGAGCTGTTATACGAGGCCCTCTGGCCCGCCGCCAGGCACCGCCAATAGAGACCGTGAGCGGCGCGGCCGCCCCGGCCATGGCAGCGAGCGATCGAGGCGAGGAGAACCTCCACGAGGGAGCCGCGGCTCCACGGGCGGGAGGCAGTAGCGGGTCGAGTTCAACGGCCAGCAGGGTAAGGATATGAAAGGCTCGCGAAAAGGCCAAAGCCAAGCTCATGGCGAACCGGCCCGTCCGGCGGCAGCGGGAGGTGGGTACCTCATGGTGGGAAGCGGGAGGGTCCCGGCCCGCGGCAAGGGGTCAGCGGAGAGATACTCCCCTCTGGCTATCGGAACACGGCACGGCACTTCGGCGGCGGCGTGCGCTCCAGGAAGCACGCGGGGCGGCGCGCCGACGGGGCGGTGTAGCAAAGCCCCTCCGGTAAACAAACGCCCTGCCCCGCCCCGCGCTGCAGCGCCTCGCCTCGCCACGTCACGCCGCTACAAACCGAACCGAACCACACCCTTTCTTCTTGGTTAGCGCATCTCCTCTTTCTCAAAGGGCGACCACCCATCCCGAGGGGCCGCGCCACCATATGGGCATTCTCACAGCATTGTTTTGCTTTTCCTACGAGGGGCCCCCAAAACCAAACCCTCCCCAGGCCCAGGCAGGCCCCCTCGGCCGAACGCCCCCGACACAGCAGCCCTCCAAAGGTAAACACTCTCCACTCCCACGCTCGCTCGCATTTGCGTCTTTTCCGAACGCCCCGTTCCCTCGGCAACGCCAACTCGACGTCGTCGTCGTCGGGCTTGGTGGACTGTTCCCCGCGCCCGACTGGTCTGGCCGGGCCGGGCCTGCAGGCAGGTGACTAGGTGATCCTGCCAGGCAAAGGTCTCTCTGAATATTGTATGCCAGCCGAGCGCAACGAGTCGCGCGAGGAATGTGCGTGCGTACCCCCCCCCCCCCCCCTCACCTCTCGCTCCACCGAAGGAATCGCCTTGCTCTCTCCTTCATCACTGCGACTGCACGCACGGCCTGGCCGGCCAGGTTCAGCGCGGTGCTGGTGCGAGGGAAAACCACCGGTCGGTAGGCCGTATGTGTGTGTGTGTGTACGCTGTTCTGTATACCATGAATTTTTCCCGCGACCCAGACGCGGCCACACGATTCGGTTTCAAAGTAAGAACTGCAGGTGGAAAAACTTGAATCACGACAAGGGAACGCGATTGTTACCGCTGCCCGCGGTCTCACCATGACCCACACACGGGACATAGGACGGCCAGGCCGAGCTAGGCCGAGCGAGGGCCGTCGCGGGACGGGCAGGCAGGCAGGACGCGCTAAGCGATGTGAGCATGTATTTAGAGCATACAGTACTTGCGGGAGGGGGAGAGGGGGCGTGTGCTCTGGGTGTGGACCGCCCCGCGGTCCGCCCCGCCCCGCACACTCACCTCAGCACTCGGTCGAACGAGTCAATATTTGGCCTTCGCCGCAAGACGAGAAGAGAGACGGGACGGGCCCGCGAGGCCAGGGCCCAGACCCGACCAGGCCTCTCTAGGAAATGCATCGCCGGGTCGCTGAGGACACGCCGCCCGGGTTTGAAGTCCCCGCGGAGGAGATTCCCGGGAGAGGAGGTGGTGTGGTGAGGACGTGGTTGTACGTTGTAAGTACGCCTCAGTCCCCCCCTCCCCCACGTCCCGCCCCCTTAGCATACAGAACGGGGTCAGGCGCACCACACTTGCAGAGCAGGATGTGTGCAGCAATGTGCATGTGCACCTGCCGTCGATAAAATCTCTAGACCCCGCGGTAGGCTCGGGAGGACATAGGATCCATTCACATGAGCGCCCCAGGGAAATGGGCATGTTAAAAGGCAGCTCCTCTAGCAGACGATGTTAATAAAGTGATACTTAAAGTGAAACTTTCCTCAAATAATAATAATGATAGCATTTTCTATGTCTCAGTAAAACAAGAAAGCCACAGAAACGTTACAGGCGAGCCATTTGAGGCTCCATTGTACAGTATCAGCATTTGTGATAAATAAAACTAGAAATACCAACTTAAAAAGAAGTCTCTCGTGTCAAATTAAATGCAACAAAAAAAGGAGACTACTGTCTTTTGATGAGACTACTGAAACCTCATAAACCCTCAAAATAATTGACATCTAGCAATAAATCCAATGAGACAGATGAATTCATACATTTGCGCAGGGCCATCTGTCAGTAAGCTTGGACCCTATTTTTTTCCCTAGCACAATCGGGCTATAGAGATAACATCTCAGCAATGGTCGTCTGGCTCGCTTTTGTACTTACTTGGATTTCAAGCAGCAATTCAGATTTACGACGTCGAATGTCGATGAGCATCTTCTGCTGCTCTGCCGTCAGGTCTACAGAATGGAAAGGCAAAAAGTATACGATTTAGTCAGGCCAAAAAGATCGTAAATGGATCACAAGAAGAATACAGGTAAATGATAATTGAAAAAATCGTGCTTAAAAAATTTCCTGGCAGTTCTTTGGTTCAAAGAACACATGCATATTTCAGAAAATAAAAGGACCCACAGGTCGTATTAAAATGAATGAAAATGCAAATTAGAACCAAACTTAGATTAGAAGTATAAGGTAAACATAAGGTAACAAAGGAAGTATGACTCATGTCACATCGACAGTGCCAAATAAATAAGCAATACATGTCAATTGCAACAGAAAAAAAACACACTTCAAAACATAATTTGGAAAAATACATGAACAACAGAAGAAATCGTGCTTTTCTGGACAGTCAAACTAAACAGCAAAGTAAATTTGCTTTGTACAGCATTACAGGTAAACAGTTCATGTAAGGAAGGTTGTGAGGTTAAGGTGTCAGACAATAACATTGACGTTTCACTTGAACACTATTTAGGCGATATTATTTGGGATTTACATAGCACCCTGTGAATTAAAATGAGATACACCAGCATCGGAAAAGGTAAAGTGATTGATAACAAGGCAAAATTCGTTCATAAAAAGTAGAAAATGACAATAAAAAAAAAGGAACTCTCTCTCACATAAAGGTACGCGTAGCCTACATACCAAGCAATCAGATATTTCTTTAATGACCAGATACATACCACTTATGTTAAAGGTATCATTGTGATGTGTATTATTCATCTTCTAGGCGTAGACAAAACAAATGCCCGTCACATTAATTACAGTAAATGAAAACATTCAGAACAGAAACATCACAACGAAGTTGTTTACCGACGCCATTTTCACTTCTCTACGTCTGCGTGTCTTCGGATCGATCTCTCGAGGCCTCTTCGATAGAACTGTCGGGCAGAGAGCGAGCGTTACGGCACCGGAAACGGACCACGGCGCGACGTTGCCGCGTCCTCTGCCCGGCGTCTGCGCCTGCGCGGCCGTCTTTTGTTCGGCGCGTGCTTTTTGAAACAACGCGGAAAAGGAGTCCTCCCCACGCGACCGAGTAGAGAGCTCGCTTGCTCACTTATCGTACGCATTTCTTCAAAATTCTTTGGGATGTTAAAAAAAACAGTGGTGTTAAGTGTGAAGTAAAAATGAAAATCTTAACACGATTCTATAAAGTAAAGCCACCATACTGTAAAAAATAAAAACAGAACAACGTCAAGGATGCCGCTCCGCGTGAAGGAGCAGTTGTGAACGGCGTCACAGCCGAGCCACAGCGGTGCGTCAGTGAACGTGGTGTAGTGTTACAATAAGGTGAGGGCACCGCGCAACGCCACAAGGGCCCACGGGGAGGGGGCCTTTGAGGGGGCTGACGGTTGTGGTAATGTCTAAAAACAACAGATGGCTTTTACTCTACATACTAATCTTCCCGCTGGCATCACGACATTTCCCGTGCGCTTTGACCCCCTCCCCCCTATTTACCCTTTTTTATGAGCAGGGCTGGGGGGAGCACATGAAATGTCGTTAATGTCAGTGAGATTCCACCTTGATTTTCGACGTGGAAAGAAGCACGCTCGCACGCACACATTCATACAAACGCGCAAAAGCGCTGCTGCAAGCAGAATTCCGCGGATGAAACACACACTCACACAAAACTCTACCTCACACACACAATCAAACAAACGCACACACACACCTGTGGAAAGCGCACATACCTGTCGAAATCATTCCGCCTCCCTGCCTCCACCTTGCGCTGCAGCATGTGAGATCTCCTCGACACCCTCTGCCCCCCGCCCCGGAGCAGGAGCAGCCAGGAGAGGGGTGTCAGGGGTGTCCTCGCGCAGGCCTTCCCTGTCGAGCCCGGCGCCCCTACCCGGCCCGGAGCAGGCTCCCCTCCTCAGTCGCGGCCGAGTCTCGCTGCGCGTCGGACGTGCGCTCCGCGGGGTTAGCGCCACCCCTTTCAGCCTCAGCCTCCCCGCTCTCGAGAGCGTCAGCCACGCCGCCGAGCCGAGCGGGGGGAGAAGAGGGTACCCATGCCTCGGACCGACGGCCAAAGTTGTTGTTGTTTTTGTCGTCGTCGGCGCTGGTGTTCGTTCAAAGTGAGCCGCCGGGGCCGGGACTGACCGGGCGGGTAGCACGCGGCCGCCGCAGCCGGCGCCGGGCGGCATGGGGACGGAGGCCGCCGCCGGACCGTACGCCCCGACCACCGCCGCAGCCTAAGGGTACGTTGTGACGGCCCCCTTGCTGACAGCGAGCGCGCACTGGAGCTGGACGTGGACACGGGGACCGCCGTCGGACCGCTGCCACCTCGACCAGGGTGGTAGCTGGTGATGGCCTCGGTGACGGCGGGGCCTCCGCACGCCAGACAGGAGGGCAACACCGGCACTGCCGCACACTTCAATCAGGCGGCAATGCGACCGCTTCTCGCTGACGTACACTGAAAAAAAAGAATCATTGTTCCAACGACCGTCGTGTTCTTGTGGCCGGGTTGTTGGTCCAAAGACACGATGTTGCTAACCCTATGACAATGACAGCCGGTAGTTGTACCACCGACCATGTCGTTGAGCCAGCAATCATGGTCGTTGGAATATCATCCTATGTTTCTGAAGCCATTCCAAGAACAAAATGTTACTGGAGGTGCAACTCATATCGTTGGTACAATGATTCTTTTTATTTTTTGCGTGTAGGGCGCGAGAAAGCGCGCGGCTCTTGTGACCGTTTGACAACTTGACCGGGCGCCGCGGGGGAGGCGGAAGTGGGAGTGGTCCAGGAGCATCGGCGCAGCCCCGCGCGGCAAGGCAGGGACAGGGCAGGGCAGGGCAGGGTGGGACACGGCAGGGCAGGGCCAAGGCCCAAGGCAGGGCGAGACACGGCAGGGTGGGACACGGTAGGGCGGGTCAGGGCAGGTCCAGGGCAGGTCCAGGGCAGTGCGGGACACGGCCAGGGCAGAGTGGGACACGGCAGGGCGGGGCAGGGGGGCCGAAGCAGGGCAGGTCCAGGGCAGGGCAGGGGCAGGACACGGCCGAGCAGGGCAGGGCAGGACACGGCAGGGCCGCTCACTGCCGCGGATATAAAAGGCTTCCGGCCGGTAACAGGTGGGATTTAGTGGTGCCGTGCCGTGCCGGGGCAGGGCCGGCGGGGCGGCAGGGGGCGGTGGTGTGGTGGAGTGGACGGGGCAGCCGGGTCGTTTAAAAAGATGAGTCCGTCTGCTGGCTGCGGGCGGGCGGGTGGCAGGCAGCTTCACTCCATTGTAACGCCCTCATCCACCCAATCACAACACAGCGAAGAGCTGATATGACAAGTAAAACCAACAACAAAAAAGCAGCTGGCGTACAAATAATTTCAAACTGATTGACACTTGTTTTGTGTGCGGCATTCTGCGTGGATTTTTTTTGCTGGGGGCCCAAACGATTTTCTTTCTCTATTTTTTCCCGTGTTTTAATTCACGACGTGTCCATGGCATTATCAGGCAGATCCAGAGATTAACGTTCAGTTAAATCTGCCCAAAGCGAGGAAGGGAAAAGCGAGCAGCGGCAGCGGGGGTATAAGAGCGACGAGACAAAAGGCACGTAGACAGATAATTTACCTTTCCTTTCCAGCGCGCATACCAAAAAACGTATAAAACGAAACAATACGAAAGCGCGTCGAGTTTTATATACAGGTATCCAATCTCTTTTACGGCTATCCTCCGGGCTAGGGGAGGGGGGGGGGGCAGTATCTCATCATAACAGTTTAGATGGGCATGCCTATGATTTATGGAAATCAATCAAGGAGAACGGGGAAGGGGGAGATAAATAAAATAAATAAATAGACTTGCGACTCTTCCTGCAGTGATTGCTCATTGCCCTCGCCTTTGTCCCGGCTCGCGTGCGCTCGACGCTTTGGCAGTTTGCGCGCCGCAACATGAATGACCGCGACAATAATATCGCACAATGGAACCGACTGGCGCTTAGCTGAGGAAGAGTGTGAGTGTATGTATGCGTGTGTGTGTGTGTGTGTGTGTGCGTGTACGTTTGTGCGCGCGTGGATGTGTTATGAGAGTGTGTGAGTGCGCGCCCAGAGTTTTGAGTCTCCCTGACCGAAACGTCCTGCCCGCAGACCCGCCCCCTTCTCTCCCTAATGGCCACAGCCACCCCAACCACCCCATAGAGATATCCACGTTTGGAGAGCGGTCGTCCAGCCCCGCTCAGCCCGCCAGCCGACCGTGGAGCACGGATACTGCTACTGCTGTGCTGCTCGCTGTACAATTGACTCCGAAAACAAAAGCAGCCCGTGCCGCCCGGACAGCCTCGACTAGTCCGTCCACACAACGCAGTGTGTGGTGTGTGGTGTGTGGTGCAGTGCCCGCGCCAGCACCCTCCCCCTCTCCCAGAAAAAAAGGGGTTTGTAGCGTAAAATGAAAAATAACGTACATTCATGGCAGTATGGAGTTACTCCTTAAAAGGTTGTCGTTTGGTAATGATACCCACCCAGATGACGGACGAACAAACGGCGAAAATACGACGAAGCAACTATATTTTTTCTGTCGTTTATTTGAAGTTATTTTGTCTTGATACTAATAATCGTTTTGACAAATTGTCACATCGCAGACCATTCAAATCATTCGAAACGTTTGCTAATAATTTATTTAGCATGTATAAGCATTTTAATGTAGGGCAAACGAAAAGATCGGGCCGTCGTCGTCTCTCAGTATGCCGCCCCCGACCGCCCCCGACCGCCCCCGACCAGGGGAGGGTAGGGGACGAGGGGTCTCCATACTCAGAACTCCCTCCAGCAGCCGGCCCGGCGCCCGGCCCAGCCCGACCCTGGCCGGGGCGCAATGGAGCCAGACACCCATCCCATGTCATGCCGCTCAACTTTTGCCCCACTAATGAGTAGTTGGATTCGTGGACGAACAAAAATAACATTCGTGCGCCGAATAAAAGCGGCGGGCAGAAGCACTGCGGCTTTGTCCGCCGACTAATGGGTCCCTGTGGGGCGCATCCCACGGGTGGGAGCGCCAAGCGCCCCGCGCCGAGTGGGGCATATAGCAGAAGCATGGATAAGTGAAGAGCCCTCCTGTTCTCCAACACACCCAGCAGAATGCGTTCTTGAAACAACGCAAGAAATGTTCTTGAATTTTAACAAATCTTTCAAAATTCTTTTTCGAAAACACAAATTAATGGGGGGGGGGGGGAGGTGGGCATTATTTTTAAACTCGCGAAGGCGTGAGGCCACCGCGGACCACCCCGCGAAGTCACGGGGGACACAACAGGACACTTGCACTACTTGTTTCACAGGGCAGTTGAAATTTTAAGAACAATTTGAAAAATGCCAATTTGGGAACGCTTTCTTACACATTTGTTCTGGAAAATCTGACATAATTCTATATATGTAAAACCCTAGGGACTGGAATTTCGCCCATTAGGCTCTATCTCTCACTCTGTTTAGGCGCTAAAAGGAGTCTCTCCCATAAAAATGGCCCCAAAACAAAATGATTGCTCCATCTTTCACTGTTTGGGCTCGAAAGGGAGTGTTTCTTACCAAAATGGGCCACTTCCATGGAGTTTTTGGCATATACATTTCGTTTTCTTGTTGTATTTCAGGTTCGAAGTCATTTCAAAATACCAGCTGGCTGATTATAACCCTGCGTACTTCTGTAGTTAGACTGTACCCGGACTGTACCGCACGCACGAGTGCGGGCGGGTTGCCTACTCGCCCGGCCCGGAAGGCGTCTTGGACAGGGGCAATAGGAAAGCCCGCCCGCACTCCTGCGTGCGGTACAGTCTAACTACAGAAGTGCGCGGGGTTAATCAGCCACCTGGTATGCCTGCAAGTAATTTTTTTTTAGAGTCTCAGTCTCAGTTTTTAAATATTTTAAGGTATCATCTGCTAAAGATGAAATAACTTGAAAATACAGATTTTTTTCCTCCGATGGTCCCTTTTTTAAATCGCAGAGATCTTTTCGCGTGACGCAAGAGGGTGAGCTAGAGAGGTGGGGGCAAAGCAGATCCGTTGATGGGAAATTCACAGGGCTGCCGTCAGAAACACCTGCAGGGGAGGTGTCTTCCTGGAATAGATAGGTTAGGGTAAAGAGGGGTTGAAAAAGAGGAAGAAGGGAGGGAGAGGGCTGCAGATAGCAGGCTGTCAGGTGCGCTCGCTTGGAACCCACCGTCATTGGATATAGAAAACGAGAAAAAAGAAGATGGGAGAGAAAAATGCGTGGGAATGTGTCAGGATTGCATTGTAACATGAGAGAAGGGCTCATGATTGTAACCAGAAAATTCTGTACTCTTCGAAAATCATATCAGTCGAATATGCTCTACTCTTGAACACCGAGAAAATCAAGGTGTTAAGTCGAGGGACCGTCTACCCTAGTAGCACAGAACTGTCGTACGGCTGTCGGATCGGACAACAGTAGAAATAAAGGTACGGACTATCGGTATGCGATATACGAAATGAGAAAAATGATTCTATAGGTATACTATCTTTTTTCCTCGAAACGAAAATCGGCCAGCTATGGAAGCGAAAAACTACTGTTGTGAATTCAATCAGAAATCGATAAAAAATTAACAGGATGGTAAATTGTTTACATTTGATAGACCAGCGAGCGACAATCGTCTGACTATGAAAAGGCCATCACTATTGGATTTTCGTTATCGTCACAATTATTGGACGATTGATAAAAAAATCACTATGTGCGACAGTTTTGTGTTACTAGGGTAGCTAGATCAAGCTGCCACCGCCACATTAGTCGAGGACCAGCCCATGACAAAGGGACACAATGGACTGTGACCGAAAAAATTTGTACTATTTGAAAACAATATGGACAGAATCTGTTTGTACTACTCTTGAAAGAATAAAAAAATCAATGCGAAAGTTGAGAAGGCACCGTCTAGCTCTATATCAAGCCACCACCTCCCGGGAAAACGCTGCACTCCATCTCGCGCGCCTCGCGCCTCGCGCGGTACTTCTGGGCGAGGCGTGGCGGCGTGGGGCGATATGTAGCTCGGGGATGAGGCAGACTGTAGCAGCAAAAGCAGTTGCTCTAAAAAGGCCGAGGCAGGCCCGCGAGTGTACTGCATAACGAGATGACTCTCTTTATTTTTCCCTCATCCCCCACCCGCGGAGCGGCGGCTGCCGGGCTGGCTGCTGGCTGGGGTTGCTCCGCTGAGCAGCGGGTTATGTAATACACCGGCAATCATTTCTCTTTCCAGTGAGAGTGCCTCTTCCGCCGGCCCCGCCCCGCCCCGGCCGGCCTGAGCCAGGCGTTTAAAGCGGGCCTCGCCGCAGTACAGGCCGCGGCAGAGCCCCGCCAGAGCCTCGGCAGAGCCCTTCTTCAGCCGGCGCGGGGCGGGGCTACCCTACACTGCTGAGGAGCGCAGAGGGCCGCTGCTTCCGTTGCTGCTCCTTGCTGCCTCCGCCACGACAGCACATTACATTCCGGGTGTGCGTGGTAACGAATGACCGGGGGCTGGAAGTGCCGCCAGCCCGGGCCAGCCTCTCCCTATGCCACACCGATCCATCACTCTAAGCAGCGTTGCGCTGCCCGATGCTCAACGCCCCCCCACACACGCAGCCGCCGTGCTGCGCTGCACCACCTGCCACATTCCATCATCCTGTTTCATTTTTCGCTCCCCCGCGCGTATTGTAATCGAGTTGAGCCGATGAATCGCTGCGTGAATCGCGCTGGCGAGCTGTCGTCGAGTGTGCAGCCTGGTTAAATGCGGCCCGGGCCCGCGCTCGCTTCGTGGTTCCTTTTTGCCCCCCGCTTCGCCCACCACTCCTGCCGCCAACCCCCTCTTTAAATGCTCTTTTTTCAAAGCCTGTGCGTGACCTCACCCCTTTCCCCAACTCCTCTCTTTTCATCACCGTGACGACACACGCGCACCGTCACACTCCCGCACACACACACACACATTCACGTTCTCAAACACACACACACGTGTGACGGTAAATATGCAGTCAATTTGGCGCCGAGCTCATGAATAGTAAGTCTCTTTGTCGTTCGATTGGAAGGTCCAGCCTGTCCGACCCACTGGCCCCACTCTATGGCGGCCCCGCCGGTCGTCATCAGAATTCCATTTAATGCAAAATTTTAAGATAGGGCGTTTTTCTCATGCTCTCCTACCTCCATTTTCTATAAAAACAGTATCCTCTTTCCACGTTCTGGACCCCATAATAAAAGAGCTTTGAAAATAAATAAATAACGATATGGAATCCCATGCACCTCAGCCAAACAACTCTATTTCCATACACATCACCCTTCACATCCAACAGCTGGAGGTGCAGCAGTTGGACTGCCTTTTCGAAGAAATGATTTTGGCGAATACCCTTTCCTCTCATAGCGAGGCCGGACGAGGGGAGGGTTGCAGTGCACGGAGGCCTTGACACGTCCTCGCGGCGCCCGCCCGATATTGTGCATCCCTCTCCAATATCCTCCGGCCTCGCCCCGCCCCGCCGAGCCGGCCAGTGTCGCGCCTCCGCGGCTGGTATGAGAAACCCTTGCCACGTACAGGCCAAGTACCGCATCCGGGTAGCATCCGCTGCTCCAGCGCGCCTCGCCCCTGCCCGCCCCGGCCAGGCCGCGCCACAGAAGAGGGAAGAGCAGCAAGTTTTCCCGGCCGCGCCCCGCCCTGCCCCGCCCCGCCCCGAGCCGGAGCAGCCTCGGGGGCACGGCTGGTGCGGGCTGTCACCGACATTTGTGATCTGGAGAGTGTGTTGCCAGTGAGCAGTAGTGTGGGGGGTCCGTGCCCAGGCGCGCCTCGCACAAGGCGTCACTCCACCTCGGCAGCAGCAGCCGCCCGCCCCCTGGCACCACCCCACTCCCCTCTTACCTTTCCAAACCTCTTTTCAACTTTCGCGCTTTTCTCTCTGTCTGTCTCCCCCTGTCTGTTTTTCTGTCTCTCTCCTCTCCTGCTGCATCGACTCGTACTATCCTCCAACTTGTACGCCTGTCCGCCGCCCCCACACCACCCACCACCCCTCCCCTCAACCTTCCGACATCTTTTCACCCACCGCGCCGTCACGTAGAGAAATCATTCCCCCTTCACTTTTGACGCTGCACTTGGAGTCGCCGGGGCTGGCGCGACGCAGGCGATGCTTCTGGAGCTCGCTCCGCTCGCTCTGGTGGCTGCAGAGCCGTGGCTCTGGGCTGCGGATGGCTCCGGCCTCCACTGGGCCTGGGCCAGGGCCCGGGCCGGGCCACTTAGTGCGCTCTGAAGAAAATGAATAATTGATTGACAGGCAGGCGGGGGCCTCCCGGTGGGGCTTTAAGCGTCGCACCGGGACTGGAAAAATGGAGTTTTCGTGCGCCCAGCCCTGCGCCGCCTCCCTACCCGCTCCGGTCCTGAGCACCGCCGGCTGCCTCCTGGCTACTCTCGCCTCGCATTATTAAAGGACTGATTTAGGGGCGGGATAATAATGAACCGCACGCCCTTTTTCCTTGGCTCTGCTGCGCTCGCGGCGCGACTGACGCTGAGGAGAAGGGAAGCGAGACAAAAACAACAACAAATAATTTCCCCGGAGACACTGTTGCGCCTGACCTTGACCCGCTTGCGCGCTTGCGCCCGCTCTTGTTCCAGGAGGATGCCCGCCTGCGCCGCGCTGTGTCTCGCCCTGTGGATCGCAGCCCCCGCGGCCCCCGCTGGCGGTGCCCCTGAGGCCCCGGGGGCCGCCGCCACCGCCGCCGCCGCCGTCCCCTCCGCCTCCCCCCTGACGGGGCTGCCCACCTCTGGTAAGTCCCACAGCGACAGCGAGCAAAAACCACCGGCGGCCGCCGAGCGAGCGGGGAGCGCGCGGCCTGAGGCCGGGGGCGGAGCGCCGTGGAGCTGGGCAGACCCGGCGGGCAGGCGCGCGCGCCGGGCGTGCCTACGGCCGCTCGCACGGCGCTCCGCACGGCCGCCTCGCGCTACCGTACAAAATGATTGGGTTGGACGCCAGGTCGCGCCATGCAGCTCACACTAGTATCTCCTTTTGCTTTTTTCCTTCACAGAGAGACGATAGGCGCGCGCCCTTAGTGTGTGCACTTGTATCGAGTGGGTGACGATGTGTGCACGGTGCCTTTGGCGCCGCCACACATGTGC